>NC_134861.1:13355000-13625000 GCF_049852395.1 Peromyscus maniculatus bairdii
ATAATCCCACCAACACTCAGCTTGGGTTTTCAAATTCTCCAGATTTAATCTCAGCATTAAACTGTGACATCAAAGGAAGGTGCCTGACAGCCTTTCTAGGCAGTAGAATCCTAAAGAGATGTGTACAGATCAGAGGTAAGCTAACTTGAGTGTTTCAGAGCCAGTTAGGCATTCAAATTTCTCAGGTCCTCTAGACCAGTGCCTATTATCACTTTAATTTTTTTTTATGTTTTTATTCGTTGTGATCAGTTGGTAAACCAGTATTGTAGCACGAATCTTAAATGGTCTCATTAGTAAAAACAAACCTGGAACCAGGTTTTGGGGTGAATGCTGAAAGATCAGAGAAACAAAACCAGCCACAGCTAAGCTCACCTCGCCAATTCCTCAACTGATCTCATTTCCTCAAACTGGAAGCCTCTGTGTCTTCACCTGAATGAATCTCAGCTGAACTGCTGCTCAAAAGCCTAAAAGCTTAACAGGCTCCAGTTCCTGGTCCTCATGACTTATATAACTTTCTGCTTCCTGCCATCACTTCCTGGGATTAAAGGCATGTGTCACCATGCCTGGCTGTTTCCAGTGTGACATTGAACTCATAGAGATCAAGGCGGATCTCTGACTTTTGAACCTTACAATTAGAGGTGTGTGTGCCACCATTTTCTGGCCTCTATATCTAGTGGCTGTTCTGTTCTCTGACCCTTGATAAGTTTATTAGGGTACACAATATATTGGGGAACACAATATCACCACACAGTGTATTTTATTATATTATAAAAACTTAAATATTTAAGAAATACTTTGGCTGAAGCCTGATAATTAATCACAGTCATGGGTTTTTAATACATTTATTTATTTTATGAGATTAAAATATAATTACATCAATTCCCCTCTTCTCTTTCCTCCTTATAAATCCTCTCATATACTCTCCTCCCCCTGCTATCTTTCAAATTCATGGCATATGTATGTAGTTAGTATATATATATATATATATATATATATATATATATATGTGTGTGTGTGTGTGTGTGTGTGTATTCATATCTCTCTATCTCTTTCTGTATATTTATATATTTGAATATTGAACAACCAATCCATGTGCTCTTCCCTGGGGAAGACTTTCTCGCACTCTCAGCATTCTTTAGTTGCCTATAGTTCTTTGCCTAGGGTTGAGCCCATGTGACTTTTTCCTCTTCCACATTCTCATGTCTATTGGTGTCCTTGGTTGAGTCATGTTTTGGCAGCTATGTTGGTGAGACCTAATGGGCGTAGCTTCTCTGACAATTCTTGGAGACATAATTTCAAAGCAGTAGTCTGTATTTAGTGATGGAAAAATTAAGATTATTAATATTCAGAAAAACTATTGTAAAGAGCACACACACACACACACACACACACACACACACACACACACACACAAATACACACACATGCATATGCTGTGAATCTCCCTGGATTTCATCATTTCTATTAAGAAGTCTGATGTAATTCTATTGCCATGATATGTGACATGAGGTTTTCCTTGTTCATTGCATGACCATGGCTCCTTTCCAAGTTGCCTTATGAATCTAAGTGGGCCGTGTGAAAGCTGCTTGCCTGAGTCTCCTTCTAAATCCTTCTTGGCCAGATTGGATAGTATGCAAGGTCTTAGGGGGGTAGAGATTGAGCTGGATGCTAGGGAACTTGACTTTCTCCCCTAGTAGGTCAACCTACTCTTAGAAGTTATCTAAGCCTCAGTATGTGGTGTCACTTCTCAGTATTTCCCACTGGACCAGCTCTGGCTTTTCCAGCGGACATGGCAACCTGCAAGGTTCTGGTGTGGTCTGCTCCATGCTGTGTTTACCTTTGAGCTGATACTTTCCTCTTACCCGGGCTATGCTCTCTGCAACAGTGACCTTTGCTTAAGTTTACTTGTTTCAGCTACTGTGCAGTGTTCTCATGGTTCTGTGGGTCTCCAGTCTTGTGCCCTTAGTGAGTAAAGATGAGACTTTGTCATTTGAATATGTGACGACTTATGTAATTCTTTACTTTGGTTTTTCCCCTACACACACTGATCTGAACTCAAACTACTGATGTGCCTCCCTCTACCTCTGAAGTGGTGCTAGGCATCAATGGGTATCAAACTGAGACTTGCCTGGATGCCAGGTAGACACTCTGTCAGCAGAGCTGTACCCTTCCTGGAACAACAGCTAGATCACAGAGACCCTCTGGGGAATCTGCACCTTCCTTGTCCCGGCATGGTAGATGATAACACAAGGCAGCGGGATTAGGTAGTCTTCCACATTCTGCTTCAGGGAGATATAGTTCTGCCATCCAAGGGGTTTGTTTGTTTGCTTGTTGTTTTTTTGAGTTCAGGGATTTTTTTCTTTACTCTTGCTTTCGAGAGAGTAAGTAGAGGAGACACTACCCTTTCCCAACCACTTCTGCTCTGAGCCTGTCATCTCCTTTACACTTCTAATCAATGTCTCTCAACCTTCCACAGTCTGTAGTCCCTGCCTTCTGTCTTCCTTCTCTTTTTTCAGAGTCACAGATCAGGTGTTTGGTGGTACCTGGCCCTGAGCCACACCTTTTCTCTTCCTGCCCTCTTGAGAAGCACTTCACCTCTACTAATGGAGTGTGTTTCTTTGCAATGTTTAAAAACAAATCAGTTATACTTCATGTATGCCTTTATAAATATATCTTGCACAAACTAGCAAATTTGTGCCATGTTGAAAATACCACTTTCAAACATTGGAATATTGGGCTGCCCTAAAGACTAGTAATAGTTGCCTGGAATTGGCTGTTACTAATTTAATGGATCTTTCAGACAGAGTGTCATATAGGCATTGTGTGAACTTCATTCCCTACTATCTCCTGTGGACTGTTTCTGACTTTTTAGAAATAGCAGATTACATAGGATTTCCCATCAGGTAGATTGTCTTATTTTTTTTTTAATCAAAGAACTTTTGTAAGGAGTAAGTAAATATTTTTCAGTGCAGAAGCATATTTATCAGAACATTGTTTTCCTTTATTTTTGAGGATTTTTAAAAATGTTCCAAACATCCCTCTGCTTTGTTGCAGTATGCTCTATTCTTGGTGTTCAGGTGTCATTTTAGTTTGGCTCAGTTCACACTTTCTGCAGCCAAAGTTTCATTACAAATTAAGCAAATACATTTTTCCATGGCATTGTGATTATTTGAAGTCCATTCATAATACAGAGATGGCATGGTGGATTTTTCCCTTGTCATTTAGCTATGTACAAATTGCTAGAGAAGGCCCTGCTGTACTGACATCTGTTTTTGTTTTTGTTTTGTTTTTTTCTTTTTTTTTTTACCTCTTCCATCTAAATTTGGACTTTTTCATAGATAAAAATATAAATAAATATTACTAATAATTTCTTAAATAAATTTAAGCCCTTTGAAATCACATTTGTCTGTGCTCAACTAAAAAACATCATGTCCACATGTAGCTTGTGGCTTACCAGCATTTTTACATCTTGCTTCTCTTGGCAGTGGCTGGCAGGGTCTCCTTGCTTCTCCTTTCTCTTCCTGTCTATCTGTTTGGATTTCCCATCTGACTGTAAGCTGCCTTGCTGTAGGCCAAACGGCTTTATTTATCAACCAATCAGAGCAACACATACTCATAGCACACAGAAAGACATCCACAGCATGTTACTGTTGTTTTGAAGACATTTTCTCTTAAAGGGGATAACAGACATTTTTAAAATCAAGTATCCTAATACAACATGTCTGAAGGCATAGTTATATGACACTTACAAACTTATGTGCTGAAGAATGGTGGTAGGATAATATAATAGCATTTCTTTTCATAAGCCCTGTATTTCCATAGAAAATATTTTGTCCACAGAAAACTTTGTATGCAGAGGAAAAGGATGAAGCTCAGAGCACACAGTATTCTGTAATGCCAGATGAGATAATCGGTGGCAGCATTTGTTGGTGTTACATGGCATGGGAGTGGGCAGAGTGCCAAGCTGAGAGCCAGAGAGGTGGTCTTCTCTAGGGAAGAACACACATACTTGTTGTACAGTGCCAATCAGCTAGCCCTGAAAATGTATATAGCCCTGAAAATGTATATAGGTAGCATTAAATGGATGGAACAGGTTCTATTTAGAAATATATATGATACATCTATGTATACAATAACAATTTGTCCAAAAAGAGGTCATAAATTTGAAGAAGAGGTGCAGTACTCATAGAGTCCAGAAAAGAGAGCCATATCCGTTGGCTCTTGAGTTACAGGAGATTGTGTCACTTGACATGGGTGCTGGAAACCAAACTTGGGTTTGGTACTCACTCCTAATGGCTGAGCTCTCTTGCCAACTCTCAAATGACCAAATATTTTATTAGTATGTGTTCAAGGCTAATCACCTGGGGTTGGGCAACCTATGTGGGAGCTTGTTCCTTAAGGATACTGGTTCTCCCTGACTCAGGAGCCGTTGACCACTTGTAACTTTTCATCTACGGGTAGGACCATGTATAATTTTTCTTTTCTGCATTAACATGTCAACTGGTGCTGTTATTATGTTGTTGATCTTGTTTAGGCAACATTATTGTTCATGGGTGTTCATTCTGTGTCATGGAACGGAGGTACTTTTAAGTAGATGGGAACCACAGTAGTGAGTGCTTGTGGCAGTGTTTGCCTCTGTACCTGGTTTATCTCACTAGGTAAATCATCTCTTAATTCTACACCAGTTGCTGAGAATGGCAGATTTTTCTCCTTCCTATGGCTGAACAATTATATTATTCACATACAATGGTTATTTTGATTTGGTTTATAATCTTTTAGAGTCAATCTCTACAGTGGCAAGGTATTTTCTATATTGGCCTTGAAGTCTCAAGTTTCTTACCTCAGTCTCCAAGGTGCTGGGAGTAAAAACCTGTGCCACCATGCCTGGCATTATACTGTATTTTTAACCCATCTATTTATTCACAACATCTTAGTTGGTTCCATATATTACCTAGGTAAACAGTGCTGCAATTAACATGGGATTTCAGATGTTCTTAATTATAACATTTTATTTCCTTTGGATATACAACTAGGAGTAAAATTGTTGGGCTAAATGTTTGCTCAGATTTTAGCATTTGTTTGTTCATTTTTGTTTAGGAACTCTCGTGTTTCTATGATGACTATAATAATGCACATCCCTACCCACAGAGTATGATTTCACCTATCTCTTAATCATTCCTTCCAGCATTTGTTATTTTGACTTTTTAATAATAGCCATGTGAAATAGGGTTAGATGTGGTTCCACTGTGGTTCTGATTTGAATTTCACTTTGAGGGGGGATTGTCAGCTTTCTGTGTGTGTTTTTTATTTGTTCTTTTACTTTTAAAATTATAATAAAATTATATAATAATATAATATAATAATCCCCCCTTCTCTTTTTCCCTTTAAACCCTTAACTTTGAGAAACATTTATAATGGTTATTTAGGCATTCTTGTTTAAAAGATTCATTTTTTTTTTGTGTGTGTGTACCATGTTCATGCAGGTGTCTATGAAAATCAGCAGAGGACTTCAGATACTTGTAACTGGAATAGCATGCGCTTTTGAGCCACTCAGTGTAGGTGCTGTGAACTGAACTCAGATCCTCTGGAAGAGCAACAAGTGTTCTTCACCACCAAACCACCTTCTTTTAGCCATTCTTTCATTACAGTTTTTGTCATAGCTTTTCAAGTTCCTAATATCCTCTAGACTTTAGATTCCTGGCAAATGATTCATTTGTCTATTTTTCCCATTTTGGACCCTGTTCCTTTACTTGGTTCCTTTGGTAACACAGGACTTTCTAGTTTGGCAAAAGTTCAATTTTTATTTTTTAATTGTTTGTGTTTTAGTGTTCTTATATAAAATAATATTTGTTACATCAATGACTTCAGTTTTCACCTTGTCCTCCCAGGTGTTATTTCAGGGTTGTGACACATTTTCTTTTGAAGTTCATATATAGTAATGTATAGTCTAATGTATTTTTCTGGATACACAAATCTACCTTTCCACCAATGTACTTTCTCTAGGGTATCCTGATGCTGCTATTGCCAAAGATCAGGTGGATATAAATAAAAGGACTATCTAGTTGGTTTTATTGTTAGATGTGTGTGTTTCTATGCCAACACTATGTATTATGATTCCTATAAGTTTCAGTTTCTGCATCTTTCAAATTCAATTTATGGGCCTCTGTTTGTTCTGCATGGCTTTGCATAGTCATCCTTCCTTCCTTGCTTCCTTCCTTGCTTTCTTGCTTCCTTCCTTCCTTGTTTGCTTTATTTTCCTCCTCCTCCTCCTATTCTTCTGGCTTCATATAAATTTTGTGATTGCTTTTTTTTTTCTGCAAAGAGTGAAAGAGTGTTTTGGTTGCTATTACACTGGCTCTTTATATTATTTTTGGTAGTAAACTGGCTGATTTTGTGTCAACTTGACACAAGATAATCATTAGAGAGGAAGAAAATTTAGTTGAGGAAATACCTACATGAGATCCAGCTATAAGGCATTTTCTCAATTAGTGACCAGTGGAGGAGGACCCAGCCCATGGTGGGTGGTGTCATCCTTGGGCTGGTGGTCCTGAGCAAACCATGTGAAGCAAGCCTGTAAGCAGCACCCCTCTCTGGCTTCTCCATCATCTCCTGCCTCCAGAATCCTGCCCTGTTTGACTTCCTGTTGTAACTTCATTCAGTGATAACAGCAATGTAGAAGTCTAAGCCAAATAAACCCCTTTCTCCCCAACTTGCTTTTTGATCACTGTGTTTTGTCACAGCAATAGAAAACCAACAAAAACAGGTAGTATGGACATTTGAACACTATTAATCTTTTTCATCAATGTCCATGGGATCTTTCTTTCAGCTTCTTGTGCCCAACAATATTTTAAAATATTTTTTGTTGATATAATTTATTCCCGTGCTTAAATTTATATTTAGTTTTTTTATGTGGTTATTGGAAATGGTCTTTCTTTTTCAATTTTCTTCATCTAGTTCTTTACTAGAATATGGGATGTTATTTTTTAGTATCTGTAGTTTTTATAACTTGCAACTTTGCTGAGATAATTCAGCAATCACAAGAGTTTTTCATATCAGATCAATTGCAAATGGATAATTTGAACAACATCTCTTCTAATATAGTCACTGTGTATTTATTTCTCTAATTTTCCCAATATCCCTGTGACTACTATTATTTTTTCCTTTTATTTTATTTTACAATACCATTCAGTTCTACATATCAGCCACGGGTTCCCTTGTTCTCGCCCCTCCTGTCCCCCACCACCACCTTCCCCCCAGCCTACCCCCCATTCCCACCTCCTCCAGGGCAAAGCCTCCCCTAGGACTGAGATCAACCTGGTAGACTCAGTCCAGGCAGGTCCAGTCCCCTCCTCCCAGAATGAGCCAAGTGTCCCTGCATAAGCTCTAGGTTTCAAACAGCCAACTCATGCAATGAGCACAGGACCCGGTACCACTGCCTAGATGCCTTCCAAACAGATCAAGCCAATCAACTGTCTCACCTATTCAGAGGGCCTGATCCAGTTGGGGGCCCCTCAGACTTTGATTCATAGTTCATGTGTTTCCATTCATTTGGCTGTTTATCCCTGTGTTTTATCCAACCTTGGTTTTAACAATTCTTGACTACTATTATGTTGATTGTGGTTTTGGAAGTAGACATCTTTATTTTGTCCCATAACTGAGAGAAAGCAGTTTTAGCTTTTCTCTGAGCATGATGTTAGCTATGAATGCCTCATATTCACATGCTTTACCTGCTGAGATGCATTTTTCTATGCTTTTGTGGCTAAGGGCCTCATCAAGAAAGGTTGTTGAAAATTTTGTGAGTTTATTTGCAGTTTCCATAGATTTGACTTTCAGATGACTGACACTTTATATTATAGGTATTGACTTCTCTGTATTGAAGCACTGTTGTGTTTCTTGGATAATGCACCCCTTGACTGTGGTACATAATCTCTTTGATGTTCTTTTATTCTTCTAATTTCTGTTTACTAGTTGTGATAATTAATGTTGTCAAGTTGATTGAAATAAGAATCAACTACTGGATTGGCAAATCATATATCTGGTTTTATCCAAAACATATATTCATATTTAAGTTAAAAGAACTTAAGCTATAGAATCCAAGATAAAATATATAAAATACAAATAAATTATTAGAGGATAAATCAAAACAAATTGTATAAAGTAACATTTGATATAGATGCCATGGACTCTTACAGAAATAATAATAGGTTGGTGTCAAGTTGAAGAGCCGAACTGAAATTAAATTATTTTAATGACACAAAATTGAAGGAATTCCTTATTTTAATGGATAATAACAACATTAAGACAATAGGAGTAAAGTAGGGGGGAAACAGATAATAACTTAATAATATTCTCTAACAATGAAAGTCTACAATTGCAAAAAGCTTCTTAGAGCCGGGCATGGTGGTAAATAGCTATAATTCTAACTCTTAGGATGTTGAGGCAAAAAGGCTACATAACAAGACTCTCAAAAAATTAGAAAAATAAATTACATAAATTTAAGAAAAATACAAATTTATACAATACATAAATATAATATAATTTTTACTATGTACATAAAATATTAATAGCAATTTAAATTAAAAGAAGCTAAGAACAAGTAGGAAATGAAAATTTTTATTTTGTCTGAAAATAGGTGAATATTGAATAGGACAAAATTCAGTTACATAAGATGAGAGCAATAAATATCTTAAATTATCATTTTAATACTTAGCATTATTCTGCAAACCTTAGTTAGGATACTGAAAATATAAATAAAAGAAATGCATCAACAATCTATAATATCCAAAAGAAAACTTGAAATAAAAACTCATAGGATTCTATAAAAGACGTATTAAATCTATTCAGCCACTCAGCCAGGTTTTGGTCATAAATATAATTCATGCAACTACTTAAAAATCAAACCTTGTAGACTGCTGTTATTGTCCCAGAAGAAGTACATAAGTCCACACTTACTTTCTTTTGTCATCAAGAAAAACATATGAAGGATTTTCTTACCTTGGTCATTAACTGGTGCAGAACTGTGCCCCAAACAATGGAGGTAATACCTTGGACTCACTGTTGGTTGCCCATATCAGTGCTTGGAGAGAGTACCAGCATTCTTTTCTGCACAAGAGAACCCACCTGGAGTCAAGAGATTATCTTGAAGAGAATAGTGGAGCTGGAGTTATGATGAGGCTAAGGCAATGATACTTTGCAAAGTACCACCTAAATCTCTGGAGCCTGGAATGCTGTCCTTTGGTTACTCAGAAAATATTATCACTTTGGAGCACATAATTCAGAGAGCTGGGCAAGAAAAATACCAAAAGATTGGCAAAAACAATGCCAATACCACATAGAGCTGGAAATAGTTCATATTCTTACCAGCCTAGAGGGAATATCATACTTGGGAATCACAATAACTTAAACAAGTTAGGGTCTCAGTATTGGGGAAAACAAAACAAAAGACTCTCTGGCCTAATGGCTTTTCTGATCCCATAAGAACCTTCAATAACATGCAAGAACAAAAAACATGAATAGGCTTGCATTTCTGCCTGAAGAATGTAATTTGGGAAAATTAAAACTATGAACAAGAATGGCCAGAATTATTCCTCTAATTCCCAAACTGGTGAGACCAGCATTCATAATGTGGCAGTCACCAAAAGAACAATGTGCACACAGATTGGGACATACTCCCAAAGTCAAGATCAATAAACAGTGAATTAGATGAGGGAAAAAGAAAGGCCAGTTGAAAAGAGTATATGTCATCTTGACCTAATTTTCAAAAATAAGTAAAAGTTACTAATGGCTTTACAATGTCCTGAAGGTCATTACACACAGGGTGGAAACTCGTTAAGCTCTAAACAGGAGAAGCATAAGCATGCTCTTTATATTTGTTCCACTTCAGTAGATATACCTTGTTAGAGGGCAGGAGACAAAGCAAGAACAAGTCAAGGGGCACACACAGAGTGAAATGACAGAATCCCACAGATGCCAGGACTGGATGCAGCTGAGTGGTACAGCATGCCTAAGCATGACTGCACTCTGCATTCAATTCCCTATCCCAAAATCATGAAATGTGAAAGCTGAAAAGCTAGAACACTCAGTGGAATTTTTCTATAGCATTTCTTTTGTGAATGTAAACAAAACATGCAAAGTAGCATACAACATCACATCATTCCCAGCCATCATTTCCAGGCAGGAAGAGGTCTTGACAGAAGTTAACCTGGCTAGCATAACACAACTCTCAAGACTAAGCAGTGTCACTGGACATAAACATCTAATCAAGATTCAGATCAACTGGTACTTGAGAAATGGCCTAAAGATTAGGAGAGCCTGGAGCAGGATGGTGTTGGGGAATCTTTCTCTGGCCACAAAAGCTTGAACTTCTATGATTCCTGCTGCTGCTGTGTATCAAGCCTCAGATATTTGTAAAACACAATTTTAAACTGATGTATCAGATTATGGACTCTGTAGGTGCTACTACCTAATTAAGTTCATGGTGGTTGTGACTTTTATCTGGCAACTGCAGAAGCCAAACAGATGTATTGAATAGGGATATAAGAGGGTCAGTCATTTTTTTAGTATCTTTCAAAATTTCCATGATGTTACAAACCATTGTAATCCTTCCATCTGTGCAGTATCACTCCTGATTGACTATATGATGGTGTGGTAGTTATTCCAAACTCTGCTTTGCTCTTTCTAGCTCTTACTCCACAGAGTACATCAGCTGGAAAGAATATCTTTTGAGGTCACACATGAGAGGACTAGTGATGTCCACAGGGTGCATTAACAGAAAAAAGTAGACCTATCTACTGCAAAAGAAATTTAGGCAATGGTATTCTGTCATTAGTGGGCTCCATCACCCTGGAACTGAGAACTAAATAAACCCTCTCTTAAAACAACAGCATCAAAACAAACAAACAAGAAAGAGAGAGTTTAGCCCTGGCTTCCACTCACTGATAGCATAACCTAGCATGAGGATAACCATGGAACTTCACATCATCATATATAAATCCCAGCTCAATTCCCACAATTAGTCTGAATATTAAGTAGTATTTCCCTGCACTCAGTACAGAGTTGGCAAGTGGCCATAAGTGCCTTTGGAGACAGATGGGAGAAATAATTACAGGAAATATTGACATGCTGTTGCTGGGAGCTTAGAAAAGAGGAGCTAAATTCTCCTATCCAATAAATTGCATCTTCTCTTTATCTTGTCACCTGATTTATATATGCAGGTTGTACAAGGCATCAGCATTAGCTTTATGTGATGGCTGACACTTTTTATTCCTGTTCTGTGTTTAGTCCTTGTTATTATATAGATTGATGAAAACCCAGTAATCTGACTATCTTTCTTGCACTTGGAGACATTTTTGATCTTTTCATGCACTCCAGGACTTCCTAGAAAAAATAGTCAATTTTTGTCACCTGTATTTGTACACCAGTATTTCAACTGTAATGTGCTCACTGGCATCAGCTTTCTAGCTGTTGGTAGTATGACATAAAGGGGGAGTTTTAACATTACAGCTTCATTCATGGCAGACACCTGTATGCCACACCTGAAGAAGCCACATCAGAAAAGGACCATTAAATGTCAATGATGACATGGGCATCTCATGTTAGTGCTTTTTGTTTTTTAATTCTTCCTGGACTAATTTTTCCACTCTCTAACTAAAAACCTTCACAAGTATATTCTTATGAGTTCTTCCATTTCTGATTGATATGATTAAGAACAACTACTACCATTTCCCATGTAGGCGCTTTGGGGAATTTTTACTCTATCATCCCTGCTAAACCTCACCTCTCTATTGGCCACTGAGGGGACAAACAGTGTCTTGCAAAGTACTTGTTTCAGGTGAAGTCACTCTACAGAAGGGAAGACATTCTACTCTGTGTTCCCACTTGTTCCTAACCACAGAATACTGTGGGCCATTTTTGTAGTCCTTCCACTTTAAATGTTTAATATGATTTAAGTGCAGTCAGATGAATAAGTTTCTTTACAGTGGCCACAGAGGGGCTGCTGGGCTCTTAGAACACGTCCTATGTTGTCAGTTAGTCTAGATCTCTAGAATTGTGATACAGTCAAGACAGTTTTTATCTTTCCACAGTGTGTATAATAGTGCCCCTTTAGCACAAGAGGGGATCTTTTCTACTCTCCCAACCCCTTGTCATTTACTTGTTTTGCTTTTCTATTAACCATAAATTAACACTTTCAGAATTGAAGAAATCCGGTATGCCCGGGTTGATTTTCTTTCCACCACCAGATAATGGTTCCTACGCATTGCCAACCAGACAGCAATCCAAATCCAAAGTGTTTTCTTTACAATCTGAGCTTCACACATACTCCTGCCCTCCTGGAGTACCTAATAACTCCTACAGCTATGTATGTGCTAATGATTATTCACGAGATACAATCACAGGGCCTGACATCAGAGGAAGTAAGTGTTTGAAAGGGACGGACACAGGTCAATACATGCTGATATATTTCTGAGCTGCTCAGTACTTCACCATAAGCTGTGAAATAGCATAGCCAATCCCTCAGTAGGAGACTCCACCACGCTATGGACGTACTCAGTTACATTCAAAGGAGAAATTCTTCCTTGACTCAGACTTTAGAAAAAAGGGTCATCATAAAGTTTTTTTCTGTGTTTTTTTTTACCCTCCCTTTCTCCTTGTTTTGTTAAAGTTCACTTGACAAATAATTAACTATCCTAAAGTCTAGAGTGATCTCCCTCCACTCTTTCTGCAGCTGCTGAGGAAGTCAGAGATTTCATGTCATTCAATGTGGCATTTCATTAGAGTTGGGGTGGGGGAAGCCACCCACAAACACCTGGAAGTGCAGTAAAGTACACAATCAAGGGGCTTTAGTTTACAAGTAGGGATGGAAGCAATATCTTGTGCTCTGTGCAAAATGAATGATAGAGAACCATTTTCAAACAACAGGAAAAATGTGCTCTTAGAGACACTAAAGACATGAAGGGATTTTTTGGTATTGTTTTATGTCTTTATATCTCTATCTTGACTTACTATTTCATGTTTTTGCTTGCTAGTTTTTAAAATAAAAAATATATTTATGTTATATAATGAGTTTGAAATTTCATCTTTCTACTGGTCAGTGTAGATATTGCACATATAATGGGGATATGGAGCCCTCCGACTTTCACAGTCTGAGGACCTAATGAACATGCAGACACATTTCATTCTCATTGGAACTGGGAAATACTGCACCAAGGGAGCTCAACTGTTTTACTTGATTTTGTTAAATTTCATTCTATTTATTTTAATGTTTTCATTTAGCACATGTTAATCATTCATAATAATGTGTTTCATTATGACATTTTTCACACCTGAGCATAGTATATTTCAGTCATAATCATCCTTCTGCTATTCCCATTTCTTGTCTTCTTCCAACTCTGTTAATCCCTTCTTGTGGTGATATATTGTGTGTTCTAATAAACTTGCCTGAGGATCAGAGGACAGAGCCAGCCACTAGATTAGACATAAATTTCAGGCAGTGGTGGTATACACCTTTAATCCCAGCACTTGAGTTCTCATGCCTTTGCTTGGGAAGCACACATGCCTTTAATCCTAGGAATTAATATGGCAGGGCAGAGAAAGCTATATAAGGCATGAGGAAACAGGAACTCACTTTCTTTAGGCTGAGGATTTTGTAGAGGTAAGAACTAGGGCCTGGCTGCTCTGCTTCTCTGATCTTTGAGCTTTCACGCTGATATCTGGCTCTGTTTTTTTTTTTTTATTAAAAAAACATCTAATATTTGAACAACACCTTTTTCTTTCCAGCTTTCCTTCATTCTACTCTCCTAAAGTGTGTGTGTGTGTGTGTGTGTGTGTGTGTGTGTGTGTGTGTGTGTGTGTGTGAGTTTCATCAAGGTTTTTTGTTTAGAGGGTCATTTATGTACAGGAGCATGTGCACCTTACCAGCGCCTACACCACTAAGGACAGTGTCTCTCCCTCTCCTGTAAAGGTCCATCTGCTTGTTAAGCCTCTGTCTTTACCTCAGAGCCCATGATCATCTACATAGGATTGCCACATGACTGGGCTTAGGGACTTAGGGACACCCTGTCACAGCGAGGAAGGAGGCTTGTGATTCTGCACCCTCCTGTGATTTCTTTTCTTCACATTTGGCCTGCCCTATGCACACTTGCCCCTTCAGGCTTCTGGATGACTACCCAAGACTGGAATAAAAGGAGCCATTTTCCTCTTTCCTCCAGTCTCATCAACTTTATGTGATGGGGTGTTCATCCACTCACACATCTGAAAACACCACTGCTAGTCATTTTGTTTGCAAAGCAAGTTCTGCTTTGAACAGAGGGTCCTCTCAGGATCTAGGCTATTTACTTGCTCATGGAAGCACTTCTATGTTTGCCTTTAATCTCACTGAATAGCCCACTAGAGGTTGCCTTTGCAAGGATATTGAAGGATCCACCACTTTAATTGAGCTGCAGAACACATCCATCACCAAGTGCCCCTTACTAGTCAACATTCGCACACACACCTCCCTCTGGAGAACTGTGCTATCTTGCCACTTGGTAATCATTTTGCCAGCTCCAGACCTTCAGTGCAGTGGGTTAATAGATTTACACTTCTGTTTCAGATTTATTTTACTTATAGTGTTTTAATTTGTACTCATTCATTTTGTGAAAGGCAACTAAATTCCTCAGTATTTTAAAGATTTCCTGCAATTCTTTGATCTATCCAGCTGTAGATCATTTAAAGCTGTTTCTATGTTTTTGTTATTCTATATAAAGCTGTTATGGAGATCCACATGTAATTCCTCTTGTGGATCTGCAAACATAGTTCATAGAATATCCTTTGGGGGGGGGATGATAACTGCCTAAGATTGGAGATGATACTAGTATCATCCCTCAAAACAATTGTAATATTTGCTATTAGTGGTAGTAACAGATTAGAGTTCATTTGCTCTACAGCCTTATCAAAACTTACACTCCAGCTTCTGCTTTCACTCTCCTTTCGAATATGTGGAGCAATATACTTAAAAGCAGCGTCACAACTGACTAGCAGTTCACAATTTCTATGTATCTATTAGAGAATTTTGAGCCTTCTGAAGGGTACTTGCAAATTTTGCTGATGTTTATTTCTAGATACATTGCTTTTCTTCTTTAAAACAAGAAATTTCTGCTACTTTGGCTTATAACCTCTCTTTTAAAATCTTTTTGTTTTTAGTCATATGAATATGTGTGTGTGCCTTTGTATGTGTGCATGTGAGTGCTGGTACCAGCAGAAGTGTTGAGTCCCCTGGGGCTATAGTTACAGGCAGTTATGTACTACCTGATTGGCATGTTGAGAACTGCCCAGGGCCTCTAGAAGAGCAATATGTGCTCTTAACTGCTAAGACATTTCTCCAGCCCCACATTACTTATTTTAGTATTTTATTATAAGTTTTGTTATTTTTAAGGTAACTCTTTGTCATGCATTACATATGGCCATTGTCTCCTTCCACCCTGCACCTGGAATTCTTATCTTCTTGAGAAGAAAGCCGATAGTTTTGAACTCTGTAAAGTCTGAATTCTACTTTCATTTAGAATTAGCATAATTTGTGTCATCACTAAGATACCTCTGCCAACCCCAAGATTTTAATTGGCTTTTAATATCACTTCAAGATTAAAAAAAGCAAGAGTGACTAAAATTCCCAGTGATCCTGGTTTCACACTGTTATTAATTTTATTGCCATTCTAGATATGAAGTATATTCATTCCCATATAGTCAGCCTCATTTCAGCATTTTGGATAAAGCACTCTACCTCAGCATTTACCTGCATAATAAGTGGCATAAGTAACACTCCTCCTTATAGGAATAAATGGAAATATTTTCAATTAGGATAATAACTGCTTTTATTAAAACTAAAGAGAAACCGGTAAGCTGATGCTTGTGTATCCTAACTGGCTAAGCTATTGTTTCTGCCAGAAATATCTGTATTTTAGCCAACCCTCTCATTTTGCTGTTTCTTCCCATCATTTCAGTTCATGTACTGTCTTTGTTGCAAAGAAGCGAAGTCATTGACCTCTTAAGTCAGCCGTGTAAGCATCTGAGCAAATATCGGCTGTTTCCTAGAAAATCTCTGTTATAGTACTGGTGACTGCAAGAAAGGATCATATTCATGGCATTTTCTTTAAGTTCCACTGTCTTAAAGTAGTGTAGTGGGGAGTGAGGTCAGTGCTACATTATGCATTAGATGCTTTTTGTAGTGCATATGCTTTCTGTGCTCTTAACTTTAGTGTTAGAGTAGTATGTTGCTACTTCATTATCTCCAGACATTAGAAAATTAGGATGTATCTTGGTTTGCTGATATGTTGCTGTGATAAAATGCTGACCAAAAACAACTGGAAGGAGGGTGAAAAGGGTTGATTTGGCTTACAGGTTATGCCATCATTGAGAGAAGGTCAGGCAGGTACTCAAGACAACAACCTGAAGGAGGGTAGAAATGGTTGATTTGGTTTACAGGTTACATCATCATTGAGAGAAGATCAGGCAGGTACTCAGGACAACATCCTGAAGGAGGGTGGGAAAGGTTGATTTAGTTTACAGGTTACATCATCATTGAGAGAAGATCAGGCAGGTACTTAAGACAACATCCTGAAGGTAGAAACTAAAGCAGAGGTGAAAGAGAGAGACAGCTTTCTGGTTTGGTCCCATGCTCACATTCCACTACCTTTCTTATACAGCCATGGCCTACTTGCCTAGAAGTGCAACTGCACCTGGTAGGCTGGACCTTCCCATGTCAATCATTCATGAAGAAAATGTCCCACAGACATGCCCATAGGCCACTGTGATGCAAGCAATTCTTCATTTGTAGTTGAGGCAGCCTCTTTCCATGGGAGTCAAGTTAACAACTATGATTAGACATCACAGATATAAAACAAAACTTTCTAGAATATCTCCTACTTTTTCCTCTAAAAGCATTGACTCTTCCTCATACACATGCACACATACAGGTGGGTCATAGGCCACAAATTAGACATGGATGTGCAGAAGTTTATTTTAACTTGGAAATAAATTAAACTAAAAAATGGTAACTAATATACATATTATTCATTCCTTTAATACTTTTCTTAAAAGTAAAAATCAATGGAAGATAAAATCATCCCTAGGAAGCTGAGAAGTTAGATCAATTAGCACTTGCCTATCATGATTGGGATCCTCAGTCAAGTCTCTAAAATTTAAAAACAAAAGAGAAGGGAAAAAAGAAAGAGCAAGAGAAAGAGAGAAAGAAAGAAAGAAAGAAAGAAAGAAAGAAAGAAAGAAAGAAAGAAAGAAAGAAAGAAAGAAGGAAGGAAGGAAGGAAGGAAGGAAAGAAAGAAAGAAAGAAAGAAAGAAAGAAAGAAAGAAAGAAAGAAAGAAAGAAAGAAAGAAAGAGATAGAGAAATATTCCTTGCCAACAGTCTATTGTGGACACAGCAATGTAAATGTCCTTCTAAAGTATCAGGATGTCAGTTCCTGTAGAAACACTTAAAAAAAAAAAAACTTGGGTCTTAGATAGTCCAGGTTGGCCTCTGATGTACTTTCTTTAGAGCCAAAGATTACCTTGAAAGTCTTATCTTTGCTAATCACAATTCAGGCATTGAATTCTTTAATCCCCTCTAGAGACATCTCTGCAAAATGAGTGCTATGAATAAGATAAACACTCTTATCTTCAATAAGATGTCCTATGTTTTTTCAGAAGAACCTGAAATGCATAATCAGGATTTATCATGGAGGCAATGTAAACACCAAACTGAGGAACTCATGGAAATGGAGACATATGGCATGATTAAAAATACTAAGAAAGGTGAGGTATATGACTCTGGTTCTGTGAAGACTGACTGCCTCCTGTTAAGGATGCTTCCCTGGGAGCCTCTGTTAACTTTCCTTTACACCGACTCAATCCCATGCACTGAGCTGAGCCAGCTCAACAGTAGACGTGTTCCCATCACCATGCTCTTTATTCACCCACATTTACAAGTTGAATAATTACCCTCCCTCTGACATATACCCCATATAATGTGAACCCTCCAACATATACCCCATATAATATGAACATATTTGATTAAAATAAAGTCATTTTTCCTGATCCCAGAACATCAATTCTTAAGATGATTAGAGAGTCATCATTTAACTGACCATGATATCATTTTGATGTTTAACACAGAGTACTTACTTTTCTTATTGTTTATGGATGGTGATGATAAATACTCTAGTGATATACTTAATTCCTTCTATGCAAGGCCTAGTAATTTTAGAAATAATACCATTTTTGGTGATTATTAAAAACCTGGTGGATTAGATTAATTAGTACATAGAGGATATATTATTGTCCCTTAAAATGTAGAGGCTAGCTTTTTAGATCTTTTTTGTCTGGTGATGTTATTTTTCCCAAGTTATCAAGTTTATTTTCTGTGTGTGCTATTTCTGGCTATAAGAAAGGGATTAGAGTGTCTACAATGAGTAGCTTGAGACATGTGGTATTTTGTTTACTCCATAAATCACACATTTTTCAGAAAGTACTTGTTTTATACATTGAGGAACACATACTGAGATATTTAGAGGAAGTTACAAAAACTGTGTTTTTCATAAGGGGCTTTTAAAATATAATTTTTTTTAATGTGCAAACACATGTGTAGGCTTGTACACAAGAGAGACACACAAACACCCATACACCCACACCCACACCCCCCCCCACACACACACCACCCCACCAACCCCACCCCCACACGTGCACTCTATGGCAGCTTCCTAGTATGTGCATGGAGTTCAGAAGACACATCACTGGGTCAGATTCCAGGGAACCAACTCAGGTCATCTGACCTGGCAGCAGGCACCTTTTACCCACTGAGCCACCAGGTCTGTTCTGCAAGAGGTCTCTAACATAACTTCTCATCACCTGAACCTTCCACCAGTAACCAAATAAGAATTGCTGCTTCATTGTCTGTGTGTTTATATAAAGTAATGTTCATATCACTAAGAGTTTGAGGTCAATCTCATAATAAGAAACAGGATTAAATTGGAGAAGCAATGGATTCAAAGCGAAGTATTTCAGACAGAAAAACTGATAATATAGATATTAATTTTAACATAAATGTACAGGTTTCATTTTTTTTTTCAAGACAGGGTTTCTCTGTGAGGTTTTGGTGCCTGTCCTGGATCTCACTTTGTAGACCAGGCTGGGATTGAACTCACAGAGATCTGCCTGTCTCTGCCTCCCGAGTGCTGGGATTTAAGGTGTATGCCACCACCATCCTGCATATATGTACATTTTAATTTCAGCAATGAGCTATAGATTTATTCAAAATTACTTTCTGTAGGTTTTGGGTTTTACCAATATCTTATTCCTGGCCTTTACCTTGCTCAAAGCACAATTCATATCTTATATAAGTAGCAATAAAACACAGAAAACTGAGAAGGAAGTGAGCTGTGGTGTGCCATCATGCCCTGGGAAGCACTCAGCATTTCCTCATATGTGAAAGTTTTCTACTGCTACACAAGGACACCTTGGTCAGGTCACCTCAGCAGCAGTAATGAAGTGCCTATAGAAAGCTTCAGTTTTGATTTGACACCTTAACATACTCCAGCTTTTTAAAAAAAATGCCTACATTTGCTGGTGCAGGTTATCGCAGCAGTATTATCCCTGGTATTTTTCTGTAATGTTAACATCATTTTGTGAAATTATTTTTCTCCTTGGGAAAAAAATGTAATGTTTTTATTAGGAAAGAAAATCTATTTTTAACTTGAAACTTTTCTTAGTCTTTTATTCCCAGAGAGCTATGGGGAAAGTTCTAGTCCTTAGAACTCTAAGGTATAATAGAGTTTGCTGGAAACTCAACAAATAAAAATGAAAGCTGGGGGAAGACCCAGGAACTCAGGGGCATCTATACATCTGCAGTTCTTTAAAAACAACTGTGAAATTAGTCATTAATATTTTTGAAAATTAAATAACTGTCTCTGGCATGTTTAGAAACAATGGGAAAATGCCTTTGAGTGTCGTGTAGTATAGGATGAAACACAGTGTGTCAGATAAAAAAAGAAATTAAAGTAAAGCATGCATTTTATCTTGAGATTTTCTCTACGAGTTTCAGATTGTTTACATAAACAACAACAAAATAATGTACATAAAGAAGTAAAAAGTGGTGTGCTAAAGTGAAAGCTAGACCAGGGAATATTTACAAAGTTTACTTAGACAAGAAATACATTTCTGGAATTAGGCAACTTCCCAAACTGAAGCTGATTTGGGACATTCTTCTCACCAACATACAAATTATCTTTGTAATAGACAAAAATGATTGACTGGCAGAAAAATATGATACATGCAGTTGGCATATACTTAATATAGTATATTTGGTGGCTGTTTTCCCCCAGTTGGCTGGAAGTTGAGCTTCTATGATTGGGTGAGACTAAGTTACTTAGATACAAGATCATGCTCTGATTTTAGGGTACAATGTGTTTGCACATCAAGCCAGTACCAGCACACTATCTACAGAGCTTCTTTGAGATGAAGTTTCTTATCATTCCAACATCAAGTAGTTTCAGGACAATTTATCCTGATTCACTAGATGAATTAGCAAATAGAAAATGTCCAACCAATCTTGTAATCCCATAAGAATCTGCTAGCATTTCCCTCACAATCACAGTGACAATTTGAGGTAATGCATCATGTGAGACAGAACATGTACCCTCTGTCTTTTTGAGTCTGGGTCACCTCCTTTAGTATTGTGTTTTCCAGATGCAAATATTTTTCTGCAAATTTCATTTCTTTTAGAGCTTAATAAAATTCTATTGTTTACATATGATACTAGTGACAGTCTTGTTATAGAGTCTCTGAGAGCTGATGGAATCATGCAGATTCCATCAAGGGAAAACTCCACATTGCCAGAGATTGAACAAATTTGTTAATATAAAACAACACAGAGTGACACTTCAAAAATAGCTTCTCAACTGCAAATGCATTGCTCTGTTTGGTAATTATTTAAAAAGTAAATTTAACTTCCCTTAATTTAAGACAAGAGGCTATCCAATATAATATGGAAATGAATTCTTGCTGCAGATTTTGGTACAAGTAGATTGACATTTGCTTATTAATTATTTACTATTTAGTTATTTGTATACTTACAGTGTAACTTCATGGAAACTTACTAAGAAATGTTTACTGTTCCCAATTAATTCATTTATATTTTAAAAAATAGCCCACAAAATATTAGATGCCATGGTGGCATTTTCAAACAAAATATATTTAAGTAGATTCTCTTTCCCCTCATATATCCTTCATTCTTTGCTACCCTCATCCCCAAATATAATCACTACCAACTTCTTTTACTCTTCCATGTCTCATTTGACTTTTTTCCTCACTCCTACTTGTATCCCTTTTCATCATCTGTTTTTACCCTCTCTTTGTCTCTTTCAACTTTGCATACTTTGTGTGTGTGTGTGTGTGTGTGTGTGTGTGTGTGTGTGTGTGTGTTTGTACACCATGGACTCCAGACTTGAATTTGCCTATGAGTAACACCATATGGGCTTCATCTTTCTAACTTTGGGTCACCATACTTCATATTGGGCTTTCCAGATCCATCCATTTTTCCTGCAAATATAATTTTCCTTACATGTGATTAAAATCTATAATGTGTATACTTCAAATTTTTCATATCCATTTATCTGTTGATGGATATCAGGGCTGGCTCCATTGCTCTACTATTGTTAACAGAGCAGTGATAAACATGGGTGTGTAACTATCTCTGTTGTAGGATGTGGATTCCTTTGGGTATGTACAAACAAATGACATAGCTAGATTTTAAAGTACCATCTTTTGAGAAACGTCTATACCAACCTCCACAATGACTCTACTAGTTTGTACTTATACCAGCTGTGAATAAGTATTCTTCTTTCCCACACCATCAGAATTTGTAACCAAACATCAAAGATGGTCATTCTGTTTGAGATGAGGTGGTATTTCATAGTTTAGTTTTCATTTCCCTGATGGCTAGGAATGTTAAAAACTCTTAAAAAATACTGTCTGACCCATTTGTGATAACTACTCATTTCTCTTGCCTATGGTTGATTGACAATTTTTTTTTGTGTGTGTGTGTTTAATGTTTTGTAAGTCTTTGAAAATTCTGGCCATGAGCCCCCTGCCTGAGGTTAAACTGGTAAATAGTTTCTCTCATTCTGTGCACTGTTTGCTCTGCTGATAATTTCTTTTGCCATGAATAAAATATTAATTTCACATTGTCCCAATTGTTAAACCCTGGGGCTGATTCCTGTGCTACTGGGGTTCTTTTCAGAAAGTTCCTGCCTGTATCTCTGTCTTGAGGTACATTCTCTGTTTTGCTCTCATGATTTCATCATTTCCAGTTTTTAATCCAAGTCTTTGATCCGTGTCCTTGATCCAAAGTTGATTTTTATGCACAATGAAAGATACAGATCTAATCTCTTTCTTCTGTAGATGGATATCCAGTTGTGACAGCACCATTTGCCGAATAGGCTATCATGTTCCTACTGTTTTTGTGGACACCTTTGTCAAAAATGAAGTGGCCATAGTATTGTCTGTTTATTTCTGGGCCCTTTGTTCTGTGTCATTGTTGTGGTGACATCATGCCATACACTGTCTATACCGCCTATTGTAGACCATGTTGTCTTGTCATAAACTATAATTATTATTTAAACTTTTCTGAGAAAATTACACACTGTTTTCAAAAAAAATTCATCCATACCAACAGCAGGTATATGTTCTTTTTCCTTCACATTTTTACCAGGTGACATCGATTGAGAACAAATTCACACAAACTTCTCTCGTTTCAGTCCAACATTGATGATAATGATGGTGATCTGCAATGGAATAATTGTTTTAGTTTCTACATTGTCTGTTTGCACCTTCTTGTCAGATGCATACATTCAGATATTTTCATTTATGTTGTACTTTGTCTCTTCAATTCCATTCCTTATTGTTTCTGCTGCAGGAGATTTTGTGTTTGATATAATTTTATTTATCTATTTTTGTTTTTATTAGCCATCATACACCAAATCTTTGTTCACAGTTATGACCTGGAGTATTTATCCCTTGTTAAGTTTTCCTCTTGTGATTTTCTTGTTTGCTTCTCACATTTCAGCTATTTAGCTCTATTGACTTGATTTGGAGACATAATGAAAGAAGGGACCTGTCCATATCCTTGCATCTAATTACCCAATTTCTCCAGCAGTGCTTATTGAAGACACTATTTGCCCTTTGAAGTGTGTTCTCAGCAAGCTGCTCAAAACACCATTGGATGTGGAGAAAGTGCCTTATTTCTAAGCTCTCTGTTCTGTGTCATTGCTCTGAATGTTTTTAAGCCAGTACTGTGCTGTTTTGCAGTATATCTGAAGTTACACAGTGTGGCATATCCTTTTTTGTTCTTTTTACTCTTACTTTTAAAAAATGGTTCCATATGAATTTCAGAAATAGTTTTCTCTATTTCTGTTATCAGTACTTGGTTATCAGAAAATGTTATCAGTACTTTGTTAGGGATTGGATTAAATCCACAAAATATTATAGTTAGCCTGGATATATTAAAATATTAATATAATCTGTGAATTTTCAGTACCTTTCCACTTGCATTAACTTCAATTTATTTAATCTGTTAAGGGTTTTCAGTGTATAAACCATTTATTGATTAAATGTTTTCCTAAGTATCTTTATTTTCTGTAATTAAGAGACTCAAAGGTGATTTCTTAATTTCCTATCCAGACAATTTACTAGCATTTCATGTAATTTGTATCCTGGAACTTAAATAAGAATTTATTTCTCTTTATAACTAAATTATGTATTCAGTTTATTTCAGTATTCTCTATTTTTCTTAATTAGTACAATAAAGGTTCAAAATTTCTGTGTGTCTTTACAAAACCCAAACCCCTTGTTTTGTTGTTTAGAATCAGTTTTGTATTCTGTTTTGTGTATGTCTTCTCTGACATTTATTATTCATTTCTGTCTAATTTTGGCATTTGATGGTTCTTGATTTTCATGTTCATTAAGATAAAACATTGGCATGTTTTTCTGAGATCTCCTTTTATGGTGTGGATATTTACTAGTACAACCTTTCTTATCAACATTGTTTTAAAACATTCTCTCTAAAACAGTTTTGAGAAAAATAAAGCCATTAGATTATTTCTACAAACTTAATCTCACTCTCTATGATGTCTCATTTTCTGATAGTGATCCCCAAAGACTTGAGAACATGTCAATAACAGATAATGAGCTATGCTTGAAACTATACCACTTGGAACATTCTTAGAAAAAGCTAACCAGTGAACATGTATTAATTGTCTCTGTACATAAAGCTGTTCAATAATTCACACTTTTCATAGGTATTTAAGAGTGAATTTTCAAAGGTTGACACACAAAACAAAGACTATCATTTTAGAACATGATGAAGACACAACAGAAACAAAACTATAAGCCAGTTCCCTTTAATTAATGGGTACAAAATGGGTGCAAAAATTGATAAAATAATGGAAATTTTATTCAAAAAAGTCAAAAATATCCTTTTCCGTGCTGAAGTTGCTTTTATCCCAGGGATTCAATGATAATTCAATGTTTTGAAATAAATACTTGTAATATAATAATTAAATAGATACAACAACAAAAATCATATCATCATATCAATACACACAAAAATAGGCCTTTGAAAACTTCAACATGTCCTTAAAATAAAACACTAAAGAAATTAAGCCTAGAATAAATATACTTCAAAATCAGAAAGGCTGTACACAGTAAGTCTGTATCCAACATTCTACTTAGCAGAGGAAAACTACAAAAACTTACAAAACAACATGGATGTTCATTCTCTCCAGTTTTTAAACTAGACCTTGAAACCTCTCTGATAGTAATAATTCAAGAATAAGAAATTAAATAAATAAACATAATAACCAGAGAAGGAAAACTATCACCATTTGCAGATGCTGTGGGTCTGTATGTAAGTGACCACACAAACTCTACCAGGAAACTCTAGGACCCATGGAATGCTTTCAAAAACTATACAAATACAGAATGAGCCTATAAAAATTGGTAGCCTTTCTATGTGCCAAAAATGAACATGATGAGAAAGAAATCAAAAGGACAATCATAGTCATGGTAATATAGATATTGCCATGGAATAAAATCAACTGAGGGAGCAAAATCTCTCTAATAAAAGCCTGAAAGAAATTGAAAGATAATCTCAAAGATAGAAAGCCTTCCCATGTGCATGGGGTACCAGAATTCATATTGTGAAAATGGCTGTAACTGAAAGCAATATACAGATCTGATGCAATTGCCATCAAAATTACAATGATATTCTTCACAGAAATAGGAAAGAATACTAAAATTTACATGGAAGACCAAAATACTCCAAGGAGCAAAGGCAATCGTGAGTATAAGAAAGAATCTTAGGAGTATCACCACACCTCATTTCAAGTTGTATTACAGACCTCAGTAACAAGAACAGAATGGTTCTGCCACTAAACGAGGCACATCAATCAATGGAATAGAATAGAGGACCCAGAAGGAAACTCTAAGGGTTTCTTGACTTTGACAAAGAGCTGCTTGACTTTGACAAACAAGCAAACAAACAAACAAACAAAAACAAAAAACATCATACACTGGAGAAAAGACAGCCTCTTCAACAAATGGTGTCAGAAAACTGGATATGCACAGATAGAAAATTAAAACAAAATTCCTATCTTTCATTTTGTGATAAAATTAACTCAAAATGCATCAACAACTTCAGTGTCAGATATGAAATTCTGATAAAATTGGAGAAAAAACTTAGTGAAAAATTCAAGATACAGTGAAGGACTTTCTAAAGGGACTGTGTTAGTATAGGAAACAAAACCAAGTATTGACATGTAGGGTTGCATGAAATATAAAGACTTCTGCAAAATAAAGAAAACAACTGTGTGAAAGTATAGCCTGTAGAATGAGACAAAACACTTTGTAGGTGCACATCTGACAGAGGTTTAATGTGTAAAATAGATAAAGATCCTCTGCATATAAATACAACACTCCAAACAATCCCAACAATATATGACTAGTGAGTAAACTGCTATGAAGGGGGAAATGGGAACACAGAAGGGGGTCTTTAACTCCTGTTAAGGCATTAGTCAATACATAGAGAAGAGAAGGGAAGGAGGATAGAAAGGTAACACTAACGGTGTTTGAAAAAGCTATAAAGAATCATATAATGTTTTATATTTCTAAAATTACATATAATACATGTAAGTATATGCTTATACACATGCATATGATGTTTAAATAAAGTTATTCCATTGGGCCCCTAACAAATTCCATAGGCTATCTAACAAAGCCCCAGTACTAAGCACGAGAACCCCCCTTTTTTGAGCTGTTTGTAGGGGGAGTCCAAAAGCTCTCACAATATATAGGCTATGACCTTTGCCATCTATTGCCCCCCTCCCCAAAGAGGTCCGCATTGCTTAAGGCACTATGAGCTTCAAACACAGGACTTAGGATGTTATCTGGATCTTATCTGAAAGCCTCCTCCCCCAAAACTAGCTTTCATAGTGTCAAGAGGTGCTGTGCAATCTTCCAAATGGAGGAAATAAGCGATAGTCCAACCTGACTGTATCACCTATGATCTACAACAAAGACCAGTAAGGCAAGATATTCCTAATGGTTCAATGGTGGCACACTTAAATTTGCAGTAAGCAGTAGCTGTCTTATTGGACTTAAGGTCCTGTATTAGTTTATTTTTTATTACTGTGATAAAACACCATAGCTAATGAAATTTATAAAAGACAGTGTTTATTCCGAGCTTATGGTTCCAGAAGGATAAGTCTATCACCGTCACGAGGGGAACATGGCCAGGCAGGCAAGCATGGCACTAGACAGGAAGCAGGGAGAACTAAATCAAAATGGCATGAGTTTTTTGAAATCTCAAAGCCTACCTACCCCCAGTGACATACTTTCTCCAGCAGGGCCACATCTCCTACCCCTCCCAAGCAGTCATCAACTGGGGACCAAGTATTCAAATGTTCAAGTCTAAAGGGGAGAGGACCTCACACAAACCACACCAAGTCCACTCAACAGGATGAAAATCATGTCTGGTGCTGAAACCCTAGGGAACTATGTGGTGGTATTGTGTTCCCTAAAATATTGTGCACTATAATAAACTTATCTGGGGTCAGAGACAGAACAGCCACAATATTAAACATGGAGGTTAGGCAGTGGTAGCACACGCCTTTAATCCTAGCATTCCAGAGGCAGAGATCTACCTGGATCTCTGTGTGTTCAAGGATACAGACAAGCATAGTGACTCATGTCTTTAATCCCAAAAAGTGAGCCTTTAATCCCAGGGAGTTGGGGTAGAAGGCAGAAAGATATATCAGAAACTAGAAGTGAAGATCAGAAACGAAGCATTTGGCTAGTTAAGCTTTCAGACTTTTGAGCGGCAGTTCAGCTGAGATCCATTTGGATGAGGACTCAGAAGCTTCCAGGCTGAGGAAACAGGATCAGCTGAGGAACTGGTGAGGTGAGGTGGCTGTGGCTTGTTCTGCTTCTCTGATCTTCCAGCGGTCACCCCAATATCTGGCTCTGGCTTTGTTTATATTAAGACATTTTAAGATTCATGCTACAGAACTATATGTGGCTATTGATACCATGGTTCTTAGAGCAGAACCTACTACCACCACTTTACTAAACTAGCATTATTCTAAACTGAGTTCAAAATACTTGTTCTGTGCTCATAGCTAAGTGTAGTTCTCCTCATCAAAGAAACTTTTCTTTGCAAAAGAATGTGAAGGGAACATTATAGAAAACTACAGCCAGTCAAAATTCACAGTACAATTGATTAGGGGTGCCCAGCTCCAACTAATACACCTACAACCCAATTCCAGAATCTAAGACTAAGGGGACATCTCTGAAGAGGGGACAGGAAGCTTATAAAAGGCAGAGAACCAGGAAATCTGGTGTGAGATTCTGTCTCCTAGAAATGACAGGGAAGCAGCAGCTATGATAACTCAACATGAAGGCTGCCTAAAAAAGACCCGAACAAGTAAATAGAACATGACAGACATGCTGACATGGAGGAGGAAGTATCATGGGGTCTCACTCATAGACAAAGGATTATACTCAACTAAGGAATGCTGATGCAGAAAATGGGGAAAATAGTCTTCCCTAGTGATCAGCCCCTTAACTGATTATCCCATACCAAATGGCTAGCCCTAAAATCATATACATGAAACTAACACTAACCTGACCGATCAAATTGTATTTATGTATGTATGCATGTGTGTGGTGTGTGTGTTGATAAGAAAGAAAAAGAGGCCATAAATTTTAGAGAGGACAGTGGGGAGAGGCATGGGGAAGATTGCAAGGAGGAAGGGAAAGAGGGGGGAAATGATGCATTTATATTTTAATTTTAAAATCTCATATTTATATAAAAGATTAATACAAAAGACCACTAAGCAGTAAAATGTTCAACTTCCCTAGTCTTTAGGGAAATGTACTTAAGACTGTGTTAAGATTCATTAAGAAAATATATACTAATAAATATTGGCAAGGATCCAGGGAATATGCAACCCTTGTATACTGATAGTGAGAATGTAACTTAGCCTAGCTGCTACTGAAGTCAATATGGCATTTCTTAAAAAAAGAAGAATAGAACTACAACATGACCCAATTGTACTGCTCCTGGCATTATTAGAAAGTTTCTTAGTCAACATATCACAGATGTACTTGCATATTCATGTATTATAGTGCTCTTCACAATAGCCAAGGAATGGAATCTATTATCTATCATCTATCTGTCTATCATCTATCTATCTATCTATCTATCTATCTATCTATCTATCTATCTATCTATCCAACCACTCACCAACCCCCATCCATCCATCCATGAATCCTTTTTTCCATCCATCCATCCATCCATCCATCCATCCATCCATCCATCCATCCACCTACCCATCTACTAACAAACCCACCCCACCTATCATCTATCTATCTATCTATCTATCTATCTATCTATCTATCTATCTATCTATCTATCTATCTATCTATCTATCTATCATCTATAGTTATCTATCATCTATCCATCCATCTATCTTCTGTCAATCTGTCTGTCACTTTTCTCAAATAATTAGTAATAATACTGCCCAGGGGCAAAGAGGAATAGTGGAGAGAGTAGAGGACAATAGGTGATGGTTGATATGGTAAATATAGCATAAGTTTGAGATATTTTGTATGAAAATATCTCTATGAAACCCTCTCATTATGTTCAGTAAATATACATAAAAATGTTACATAAAAACGAATCCAAACTTTACTGTAATGGTTATTTAAGTAATAGCAGCTTGTATAAAATTTTATTTTGATTTTTGCTTGATTTTTTTTTCATTGTATGAAAAACAGAAATATATCCCTTTAGAGTTTAAAGTACTGGACCTGAAGTGCAAGTGCTGAGTGGCTCATGCTTGTCCCTGGCTCTGGCTCCTGCTCTCTTGCCATCTCCTCTGAACACCTATCTCAGCCTTCATTGGCTTGACACTCTTTCCTCACTTGTTTAGGTCTTTAGTTTCTCCTTCCAATCACACCAAATGTACTGGATTAAGTTTATCCTTCTAAACAATAGCCTCACCATAAATAATTATATTTGCATTGTTCTATGCTCACATGAGATCACATTCTGACCTCTTCATGGTTAGATCTTTTGTTTTGATAAATTTACAAACAGCTACACATATTCAGTGGGCACAATTTGATAAACATAGAGCCAAATAAATGCCTATAGTACCATTACCACAAGAGAAGGTATAGATATATACAAGGCTTCTGGATTCCCATGGCTCTCTGCTTTGCTTATGTTTTATTGTCATAAGAAAATTAGTTAGGAAATGCACCCTTTAAAAACCTTCAGAGTGAAGAATACCATTTTGTTAGTTATGGGAACTGTGTCATATCATGTAATAAGCTACATTTAATTTTGAGGGCTTTGCATAAGGTAGAATGAATCTCAGTGATATTGCCCTTGCTCAGCCTATATAATGTTCTGGCTTCAATCATCATGATTAGAGAAAAATCCAAGTTATTAAAAATATTATTATTAATATTTTCTTTCTAAAATGACTACTCATTTTTGTCAAACTAAGGTATGAATACACAAAAGAAAATATCATATTTTAAAATATTTTTCTTTCCAAGAGTACTGAAGAAAAAAACATTCAACAAAATTACATAAAATACTTAATGCTATAATAAATTGACATATACAATATGACACAAAATTGAAATGAATTTTAGACCAGTGATGAAAATTCACAGCAATATGGACCACATTTGTAAAGTAGGGAATACTGCTAATTTCTTGACACAGTGATGGAGATCTCAGAATTGCTTTATGAGGACACCATTCCACTGCAATGACAGAGCATTCATCTTCCCACAGTAAAATAAATCACATCTTATTACCATTATATTTGTAGGCTGAAGAAAAATTTGTAGCTCATTTCATATGTAATTATCAATTTAAAGACAATCATTAAATATTCTATTATTTTAAATTTATTTTCAAAATCTTCCATCACTTCATTTTGCTTATGAAATGTATCTTTGTTCTCTTTTTATTTTCTGTAAAAGAATTATATTTTAAGGACATAATGACCATTTATATAGTATAGTGATAGCCCAAAGAACACATGAGCAATTATTACTGAACCATTGGGTTTGCACTAGGCTTTTCAGTTAAAAATAAAGTATGAAATCTAGGGGAAGGCTATCCATCTGTCTTCATTCTTTTAATCTTTCTCTATAGATGAGTCTCATTTATCTGCATTTAAATTATGTTATTTTGACTGGAGTTTGGACCCTTGAATTACTTCATTAAGCATAAGGTAATTAAGATACTAAAATGTCTTTTAAAATACCCATTTCAAGGAACACTCTCTGGAGAGTGCAGTGCATATTAAAGCTTACTTGGCATCATTGAGTCACGTGTCCTTTGTATGCATGTATTTTAATTCTTAGAAAGGAATTTGTAAATGTTATAGACAAAAACTTCATGCAGCTCAGTTGAGTTTGTCATGATAAATGTTTGTGTCATATGATACACATGTTAGTCCCGGCTGTCTCTCGACCATTGCCAGCAGTCTTTTGTGGGGGTATCTTTGTGGATTTCTGTGGGCCTCTTTAGCTCGTTGTTTCTTCCTTTTCTCATGTGGTCTTCATTTACCATGGTCTCCTATTCCTTGTTCTCCCTCTCTTTTCTTGATCCAGCTAGGATCTCCCGTTCTCTTTCCCTCGACCATCACCATTCATTGCTCCCACTCATGTCCAGGCTGTTCATGTAGATCTCATCCATTTCTCCGTGTCTTTCTTGGGGTCCTGTTTTCCAGGTAGCCTCACTGGTGATGTGATGGGATGGCCAAACACCCTAATAGTTGTGCCATAAACCCCATCCAAGGACTGAGGAATCTGGATGCAGACATCCACAGCTAGGCCCCTGGTGGAGTGCTGGGAGTCTAATTAGTGAGAAAGAGGAGGGTCTATATGAGCGAGAATTGTTGAAACCAAGGTTGGATAAAGCACAGCGACAAATAACCAAATGAATGGAAACACATGAACTATGAACCAAAGGCTGAGGGGCCCCCAACTGGATCAGGTCCTCTGAATAGGTGAGACAGTCGATTGGTTTGATCTGTTTGGGAGGCATCTAGGCAGTGGTACCAGGTCCTGGGCTCGTTGCATGAGTTAGCTGTTTGAAACCTGGGACTTATGCAGGGACACTTGGCTCGGTCTGGGAGGGGGGCCTGGACCTGCCTGGACTGAGTCTATCAGGTCGATCCCAGTCCTCGGGGGAGACCTTGATCTGGAGGCGGTGGGAATGGGGGGTGGGACTGGGGGGAAGGGGAGGGGGGCAGGAAGGGAGAGAACAAGGGAATATGTGGCTATTATATAGAACTGAATAGTATTGTAAAATAAATTTTAAAAAAAGATACACATGTGATCTCATCAGAGCATTAAGTTTATTTTAACGTTTTCTTAGCTGTCTTTAGACTACCCTCTCATGGTTAAATAAAGCCCCACCTTTCTAGGTGTGAAACTCAGAATAACTCTCCTGGTTGTTTTGTGCCCTTCTCCCATTCCTGTTTTATTATTTTTATTTTTGGCTAGGAGCCAATCCTTAGAAAGCTCCATTTCTCTCTCTGTCAAATGACACTGACTTGACACCACCTTCCCCTAAATCTATATTTACATCGATAATGCAAACCAGCTGAACCTATGCCCTGCCCCACACACCAGTGGAACACAGTGTCTTTATTCCCATCTTAAGTGATAGATGATGGAAAACACTGTGGCCCTTTCCCCATCAGTGCTTTTGCTGATTTTATGACAGCAGTTGGTGCACATCCTTCTAGGGGTCCTCAGGGCTTCCAGCATTGTTGAGAGGAAAAAATTTTTCCTGCAGCTTGTTGAGTTGTTCTTGACTATTCCATTTTACTTGATGCATGGTAAAGACTTCCAGAGGTGGCTTGAAACATGCTGTCATAACAAACTTCATTTGTAGACGTGAGAATCAGGTAATTTCCCATAAACCAGATCCTGACAATGCATGAGGGCCATTGCCACTCTTCATATCTTCTTCATTTTCTGGTCAAAGAAAATGTAGTCTTTAACATCTGTAGATTAAGGATTGCTGCCCCACTTGCAGGCCAGCAGGGAAGACTCCTAAGGACAAGCTTCCCCACCAACACCCCACACCAAACCCTGTAATCTCCATACCCACTCTCTACCCCAAAGCCACCCATCCCCCTGCAACCTCAGCATCTCCTGAAGACACAGAATCCCCCAGCTCTGATTGGACCAAGAGGTAAGTGACTCTTCTCCCACCTAGAGAGTCCTAGCTCTAGGACATAGGCCCTGGGGCATAGTCTGTGCCCACCCATCCCCACCCATTGCTGCCCCAGTTACAGGCCAGCAGGGAAGACCCCTGCAGGCAGGCCTCCCCACCAAGATCCCCTAATCAAACCCTGCAATCTAAAGGACTCACTCCCTACCCCAAACCCGCCCACCTCCCTGTGATCTCAGAAGCTCCCTGAGACACAGAATCCACCAGCTTGGATTGGAACAAGAGGTGAGTGATTCTCCTCCCACCCAGAGAGTCTTGCCTCTAAGACCTAGACTCTAAGGCACAATTCTTGTGCCCCCACCCCACCCATCACTGAACCAGTTGTAGGCCAGCAGGGAAGATCCCTGTGGGCAGGCCTCCCCACCAACACCCCTTCATCAAACCTGCAATCTATAGGACCTACTCTCTACCCTAAATCCACCCATTTCCCTGCAACCTCAGCAGCTTCCTGAGACACAAAATCTACCAGCTCTGATTAGACCAAGATTGGCTCCCGAGACACAGAATCTGCCAGATCCAATTAGACCAACAGCTCTGATTGGATCATGATTGGCTCCCTGAAACAGTAACAGCAAGCACAGATTAGACCAAGAGCAGCTTGCTCAGACAAGACACCTTTTGCACCTACTGGAGGAAGAGATGGATAGATACCAGTGCAAGAATACATGCAATATAAAAAACAATATGGCACCACCAGAACCTAGCAGCTCTACAGCAGCAAGTAATGAACATCACAAAGTAGAAGCTGAAGAAAGAGACCTTAAAAATAACTTTATGAAGATGATAGAGGTCTGTAAAAGGAAATGAAAATTCCATTAAAGAAACTGAAAATAAGACAAAGAAACAAATTGGAAGAAATCAATGAATTCCTTAAAAAAGCCAAGAAAACCAAGAAAAAGCAATTAAACAGATGAAGGAAACAGTTTAAGATCTGAAAATGGATATAGAAATAAAGAAGACACAAACTAAGGGTATGCTGGAAATAGAAAATCTAGGTAAACAAATAGGAACTACAGATGCAAGCATAACCAACAGAATACAAGAGATCGAAAAGAGAATGTCTGGCGTGGAGAATACAATAGAGGAAATAAATTAATTAGTCAAGGAAAACACTAAAGCCAAAAAAGTCATAACAAAATGTGTCCAGGAAATCTGGGACATCATGAAAAGGCCAAACCTAAGAATACAGGCACAGAAAATGTATTTAACAAAACCATAGAAGAAAAATTTCACAACTTAAAGAAGGAAATATCTATGAACATATAAGAACACCAAATAGACTAGACCTCCCCAAAAAAGTCCCCTTGCTACATAATAATAAAACTACTAAAGGCCGGGCGGTGGTGGCGCACGCCTTTAATCCCAGCACTCGGGAGGCAGAGGCAGGCGGATCTCTGTGAGTTCGAGGCCAGCCTGGTCTCCAAAGCGAGTTCCAGGAAAGGCGCAAAGCTACACAGAGAAACCCTGTCTCGAAAAACCAAAAAAAAAAAAAAAAACTACTAAATATACAGAATGAAGAAAGAATAATAATAAGAACAGCAAAGGAAAAAGGCCAACTGACTAATAAAGCCAGACACCAGAATAACAACCGATTTCTCAATGGAGACTCTGAAAGAAAGAAGGTCATGAACTGACGTCACGTAGACACTAAGCGACCAAGAATGACAGCCAAGGCTACTATATCCAGCAAAACTTTCAATCACCATAGATGGAGTGCACAAGATACTCCATGAAAAAAAAAAGATTTCAACAAAGTCTATCCATAAATCCAGCCCTACACAAAGCACTAGAAGGAAAACTCCAACCTAAGATAGTTAGATACACCCATGAAAACACAGGCAATAGATAACCCCACAGCAACAAATCCCAAAAGAAGGGGAAAACACACATACTACCACCAAAAAATAACAGGAATTAACAGTCAATGGTCATTAATATCTCTTAATATCAATGGACTCAACTTGCCTCTAACAAGACACAAGCTAACAGAATGGATACAAATAATTTTTTTTTTTACAATTTTTTTTTAGAGACAGAATAGCATGACCAGGGGGAGGAGAAGAACAGAGAGGTGATGTAGATGGTAATGCTTATACAGTTTGTCAGAGCCAGGAATAGAAAGCAAGTAGAGATGGAGGGAGAAGAAATAGAAGACAAGATAAGGTAGTAAGCATAAGAGCTTAGTTGTTAGCAGGACTTTGAGAGAACAGTAAAGGAGAGGACAAAGAGGAACTGAGTGTCAGGATGGAACTGAAGTGATGGAGACAGGATTTCATCCCAGAGAAAAAAAGTAGATGGATAAAGAGCTTGGTGTATCTAGATTTATTCTTGTCCTGAATGCCTGACGGAGCTGTAACTGAATAGATGGAATTTTATCTTAGAGGAATAAAGTTAACAGACATAAAAGCATAGTGTATGTAGATTTTTTTCCCCTCAGATACCCCACACTGGACATAGCATCTGACCTGGACCCTGGCTATCCATACCCCATGAAACCTCTAAAATTAACCACATACTTGCTCACAAAGCAAATCTCAACACAAACACACACACACACACACACACACACACACACACACACACACACACACACGGAATGACCTTTTATATTTTATCAGACCACCATGGCTTAAGGTTAGATTTCAACAACAAAAATTATGGAAACCATACAATCTCACAGAAACTGAATAATGCTCAGCTGAATCACCAATGGGTCAAGGAAAAATAAGGAAAGAAATTAAAGATTTCCTAGAATTCAATGAAAATGATGTACAACATATCTAAACTTATGGGACATTATGAAAGCAGTGAAAATTTGTAGCACTAAATGTCCACATAAAGGATTTGGAGAAATCTCACACTAGTGTCTTAACAGCACAACTGAAAGCTCTAGAATAAAAAGAAGCAAACTCACCCAGGAGAAACAGATGCCAGGAAATAATCAAATCGAGAGCTGAAATCAATAAAATAGAAACAAAGAGAACAATACAAAGAATCCAGGAAACAAATAGTTAAGTCTTTGAGAAAATCAACAAGAGAGACAAATCCTTATTCAACCTAACCAAAAGGCAGAGAAAGAACATCCAAATTACCAAAATCAGAAATAAAAAGGGAGACAAAACAACAGACAATGAGGAAATCCAGAGAACCATCAGGTCATATTTCAAAAACCTATACTCCACAAAACTGGAAAATCTAAAAGAAATGGACAATTTTTCTGGATAGGTACCACATGCCAAAATTAAATCAAGACCAGATAAACAATTAAAATAGACCCATAGGCCCTAAGGAAATAGAAACAGTCATTAAAAGTCTTCCAACCAAAAAAAAAAAAAAAAAGCCCAGGACCAGATAATTTCAGTGCAGAATTCAACCAGCATTTCAAAGAAGAGCTAATACCAATACTCTTCAAATTGTTCCACACAATAGAAACATAAGAAACATTGCCAAACTCTTTTTATGCAGCTACAGGTACTCTGATACCCAAACCACACAAAGATGCAACAGAAAAAGACAGTTGCAGACCAGTCTCCCTCATGAACATTGATGCAAAAATAATAAAATTCGCCAAACTGAATCCAAGAACACATAAAAAAAAATTATCCACCATGATCAAGTAGGCTTCATCCTAGAGATGCAAGGATGGTTCAACATAGGAAAATGTGCCAATATAATACACCATATAAACAAACTGAAATACACACACACACACACACACACACACACACACACACACACACACACAATCACCTCATTAGATGCTGAAAAATCCTTGGACAAAATCCAACACCCCTTCATGATGAAGGTCTTGGAAAGATCAGAAATATAAGGAACATACCTAAACATAATAAATGTAAATTGTTACAACAAGCCAACATCAAATTAAATGGAGAGAAACTCAAAGCAATTCCATTAAAATCAGGAACAAAACAAGGTTGCCCACTCTCCTGATTTGTACGCAAAGTTCTAGCTAGAGCAATAAGACAACAAAAGGAGATAAAGGGGATACAAATTGGAAAGGAAGAAGTCTAACTTTTCATTATTTGAAGATGATATGATAGTGTACCTAAATGACTCCAAAAAATTCTACCAGGGACCTCTTAGAGCTGAAAACACCTTCAGTATTGTCATGGGATACAAGATTAACTTAAAAACATCCATAAGTGTCCTATATACAAATAATAAATGGGCTGAGAAGGAATTCAGAGAATCAATCTACCTTGAGATCCAATGATACCACTCTTGGGCCTATACCCAAGGGATGTTCAATCATACCACTTGCTCAAGTATGTTCATAGTACCATTATTCATAATAGCCAGAACATGGAAACAACCAAGATGCACCTCAACTGAAGAATGGATAAAGAAAATGTGGTACATATACACAATGGAGTACTACTCAGCATAGAAAAACAAAGACATCATGAAAATTTCAGGCAAATGGATAGAACTTGAAAATATCATCCTGAGTGAGGTAACCCAGACTCAGACAGATAAACATGGTATGTACTCACTCATAAGTGGATATTAGATGTAAAGCAAAGGATAACCAGACAATATCCCACAGCTCCTGAGAAGCTAGCTAACAAGGAGAACCCTAAGAGGGATGCATGTGTTGCCCTAGGAAGGGGGAATAGATAAGATCTCCTGAGTAAACTGGCAGTGATAGGGGGCAATAGGGGAGGGGATTCAGGATGATAACATAAGGGAATGGGATGGTTGAGCTGGAACAAAAGATAAGGTGGGAGAGCAATGAAAGAGCTACTTTGATAAAGAAAAACATCATGGGATAGGGAGAAATCTGGTGCTATGGAATTTCCAGGAATCCACAAGGATGACCCCAGCTTAGACTAATAGCAATAGTGGAGAGGGTGCCTGAGCTGGCTTCCTCCTGTAATCAGATTGGTGAACACCCTAACTGTCATCATAGATTCTTCATCCAGTAACTGATGGAAGCAGATACAGAGATCCAGAGGCAAGTTCCAGGCTGAAATACAGGAGTCCAGTCTAAGGGAGGGATTCTATAAGCAAGGGGCATCAAGTTCATGAGACAACCAAACCAAGTTAGTGGGAACTCATGAACTTTAGATCAACAGCTTTGGAGCCTGCATGGGACTGCACTAGATGCTCTGCATAAACGAGACAGTTGTGTAGCTTGATCTGCTTATGGGGCTCTTGGCTGTAGGATAGCATCCATCCCTGGTGTATGAATTGGCTTTTTGGAGCCCACTACCTATGGTGGGATACCTTGCACAGCCTTGGTGCAGGGGGGAGGGGCTTGGACTTGCCTCAGCTAAATGAACCAGGCTTTGCTGACTCCCCATGGGAGGCCTTATCTTTCCAGAGGAAGGAATGGAGGTGGTCTGGGGAGCGGGGAGCCTGGCAGGAGAGAAGAGAGGGTAATCTGTGGTTGGTAGTAAAATGAATAAAAATTTCTTTGTAAAGAAAGAAAAAATTGCTATAAACTATGTGAAAGTTATTTTGAAATGGATCAATTAAAAATAACCTAGCCAATGTTAGAAGATTTAGTTTACAAATATGAAAGCTCTTTGTGCTAAGTGAATTTTAATAGGGCAAAGAGTCCTGACACAGAAGAGCCTGAAGCCTGATATACAGAGGTTGATGCTGCCCTATGCCAGCAGCACTCTCCAAGCTTTCCACTTCTCCTGTCATCCTTTCTCATCTTTCCTTGACTTGGTCTGTGTCGTGGCTGCAGGTTGTGTGTGAGTTGCTGGAATTGCAGTCTCTCCGGGTGTTTAGTATTCTTCCCACCTACTCAGACCAAGTACTTCTCCTAACTCTTTATTAGCACATCTATCTCCGTGCCTGGGAGTCAGTTTTCAGACTTCCATGGGACATGAGGTTGCAGAATCAAAAACATCTTGCTTTATCCACACAGTCCCTTTCTGCAGTCTAAGCTTCCATTGGACAATGTTACACTAATCCAGTTGACATGGGCTCAGAGAGACAAAAGCTGCATATCCTCGCTTCTCTGCATAGCCTAGGCTCTAATTTTGATACATGTGTATTTATGTGGCAGTGAGTGTGGGTTGATGCTGTAAAACTAGAAAGGGGTCCATAAGAGAGGAAAAGCTGTAATAAACTGGTATAGGGAAGTAACAGAAAACATGACAGGAATGTGGAAAGTAGAATACCAGAAGGAGAAGGCCACAAACAAAAAAGGACCAAAGACATAAATGAAGTTGGGAGCAGGGGGGGACATGTCTACCCAAACTAAGTGTGTATAAAAATGACATAAGGATCCACATGTCCTTCCTAGAATCCTCCTTGTTTCCTAGCTTCTCTGGAGCTTGGGTTGTAGTCTGGTTATCCTTTGCTTTACATCTAGTGAAGTGAGTACATACCATGGTTGTCTTTCTTAGTCTGGGTTCCCTCACTCGGGATGATGTTTTCTAGTGAGTCAACTAGGGATGAGCAAGGCCATTAGAGGGGAGGGGATGGGGCATGAGAACCTGAGGGAACAAATGGGATGGTCAAGCTGCGGGAGGGACGAAGTAGAAGAGCAATGAAAGAGATATCTTGATAGAGGGAGACATTATGGTTTAAGGGAGAAACCTGGTGCAAGGAATCTTCCCAGGAATAAACAAGGATTAGACTACTAGCAATAGTGGAAAGGGTTCCTGAACTGGGTTCCCTTGATAATCATATTGGTGAATACCCTAACTGTCATCTTAGAGCCTTCATCCAGTAGCTGATGAAAGCAGATGCAGAGATCCACAGCCAAGCACCAAGCCGAACTGCAGGAGTCCAGTCAAAGAGAGAGAAGAGGGATTATATGAGCAAGGAAGGAGTCAAGATCATGATGGGGAAATCTACAGAGACAACTGAAACAAGCTCTTATGAACTCATGAACTATGGACAGACAGCTGTGGAACCTGCATGGGACCATACTAGGCCCTCTGCATACAGGAGACAGTTGTGTAGCTTGGTATGTTTGAGGGGCCCCTGGCAGTAGGATCAGGCTCTATCCCTGGTGCATGATCTGGCTCTCTGGAGTCCATTACCTATGGTGAGAAGCCTTGCTCACCCTTGATTTAGTGGGGAGGGGCTTGGTCCTGCCTCTACTGAATGTACCAGGCTTTGCTGATTCACCATGGGAGGCCCTACCCTTTTGGAGGAGGAGATGGGGGTGTTTTGAGGGGGTTGGGAGGGAGCAGGAGGAGGGATAAGAGGGGTATCTGTGGTTAGTAAGTAAAACGAATAAAAGAAAATTTAATGGAAAAAAGAAAAAAATTATAGATATTTGAAGTTTTCCAGTTGATGGTGTCTTATCTGATTGGATAAGAGAAGGTATTCCAACATGTGTGCTGTCCAGCTATCTACCAAAGCCAAGATGCCATCTTCAGACTGAAGAAAAGGCTAGGCAAATGTAGAGGCTCACAGTCAGACCTGCAGTCCTACACTGCTTTCTAAATGCCTTGTTCTGGTCTTATGGAGCCATGAGGAAGATCCATATTACTTTTCTGTCCCAAGCAAACTGTCACCAAACCACGCTGTAAACTGTGCCATCCACAAGTGGTGGGACAAGTCCAGCTTGACTGATGGATTCTAATGTAATTAACCCCTTGAATTCTAGGAATGTGTCTTCATGCTTAAAATTGTGTGTATTTGTGTGTGTATACATTATAACAAGTTATATATGTTCATATATCATCCTTAGAAATGAAAAAAAAACAATGCCACCAAGAATCCTTTCTTTCTTTTCTAATTTTCTAAATAAAATATAATTAGCTGATTTATAAAAGAATTGGGAGACCATTTCTCAAACATACCAAATATCCAAATACCTGGCTTACCCTCAGGTAACAAAATGGTCTCAGGGTCCCCAGGAAATGAACTCATGTGTTTTTCTCATTCAACATCAGTGACTTCATCTGCTCATGAAGACCACTTATAGTTAGAGAATTTAGCTTAGAAACTGTATAAATCACAGATTTTTTTACTCCAAGTAGTAGAATAAAGACAAATACACAATGTGCACAAGAGACAAGTGTTGCTGAAGTTGTTCCCCAATTTTCCTAAGACTCAGTCACCAGTTGCAATTCCAAAAATGTCTGTTTCCATCCAGGCACAGTGGTGCATGCCTTTAATCCAGCACTTGGGAGGCAGAAGCAGGTAGAACTCGGTGAGTTCAAGGACAGCCTGGTCTACAGAGTGAGTTCCAGGACAGCCAGGGCTATGTAGAGAGAGATCATGTCTCAAAGAAGTCAAGCAATCAAAAAGTGTGTTTCCAGAATCCCATCCTCAGAGACAGACGGCCCCCCAAAGTCTATCTAGAAATATTTAAAAAGCAACAAAGTAATTCTGAAGATTTATGACTACTGAATGCCCCACCATTCATGGGGCAGAGGGGTGCGAAGGAAGGAGGGGGAGTAAGTAATATTCTGTGGGTCAGAGCTGGAAATGTAGCTTAACATGGAATACTTCTATAGACCTGTAAATCTCCAGGTTCAACCTCCTGCACAACAATCAATAAATTAAAAACAAAAAGAAGAGAAAAAAAACATATTCAGCTCCTAAGAAAACAAGGGGAGCTAATTTGAGTGGGAATGGCCCCCATAGGCCACATATTCCAGCAACTACATTCAGCTGGAATCTGTTAGCAGCCTAAGTAGTCATTAGTAGCTCAGGGCTGACATTCAGAAAATATGTTGGAAAGTTGGAATGAATTCAGTTGTCTATGATTCTAATACACCCTTGAATATGTACAACAAATACATATACCCATCTTACTTATTTCTTATAGCAGTCCTTAGTAAGCTCACCTAACTTGTTTGACCTCATTAGGTCTCCTCAGTAACACAGACCTGATAGGTTCCAGGTCCCTCTGAACTACAGAGCTGTCACTCTTTATAGAATACATTCTATTTCCATGGGACATTTCTAATTGATAGTTGAGCTAAACAGTAAATACTTGAATAAAGATAAATTTTGCATTGGGTGAAGGAGTCTTATTACCTCTGGCTAATATGAAAAGACTTAATCATTTTGATGAATGCACAGTAATGTGTCAGAAGGCTCACTGTATTTCTCCTCCCAACATTCTTCTGTACTTCACCAGGACAGAGATACTGAGTACTGTAGCAGTTCTAAAGTTAGAAACCTCATTTGAAAATGAACTATAGCATTAATATAAACCTTATAGATTCAGTTTATAGTAAGTTCTAAAATATTTCCACCTTAAGCCAGGTGCAGATATGAGACTAGAGTTTCAGCTGTGGGAAGATTTCTGAAGGATGGGTTATTTATTTATTTATTTTTCAAAAAAGTTCTTAGTGTATAGATCAGAATAGCTTCCAAGTCTCAATCTTATAGACTGGAATGAGTTCCAAGTCTCAAGCCTCCTTTCTTAGCCTTAGTGGCACTCAGTTATAGGTCTACAACACTGTGCCAAAGTCCTGTATTTTAAATCCAGTCTAAGCTACATATTAATTCCCAATCTTGAAACCAAAATATTCACCCCATGATTTGTTATGAAATATATATATATATATATATATATATATATATATATATATATCTTCTAAATATATGTCCAGTCACCTAAAATATGTTTTCATGTACGGTGTGAAACGTGGATTGTATCTCAACCTATCCAGCATAATTTACTGAAAAGACCATCTGTGAGGTTAATCTTATCAATTTGTTTGGCTTTGATATCAACTAAGAGACAAACTTCTATGTCTACCTGTGAGGAATTTTCTTGACCAAGTTAACTGAGGTAATAAAAACAACAACAAAAACTATTCTAAACATGCAGACATCTTCCAGCAACAGCCCAGATGAAAAGAGCCAAGAGGGGAAATAATTTGCTTGCTTACCCTCATTTCTTGCTGGTGATTCCTTTACTGTCTCCAAGTCCATCTACTTAGTGGCTACTGTGACTGTTGCTGGAGCTGCTGTGTCCCTTTGCTGATCCCAGAAACTTGTGCAATGGTATTGTCTGTCAACTTGACAATCATATAGAAGACAAGCCTCTGTGTATTCACCTGAGGGGCTATTTTGACTATATTTATTGAAGCAGAAAACTACCCAATGTGAGTAGCATTTTAGGCTGCCAGATCCTGGAATTTAAAACATGGAGACAAGGACCTAAGCAGTACCATTCACTGCTGTCTGCTCCTGATAGTGGATATGGTATCTTCTGTCTGCTCCTGGTGGTGGATGTGGTGTCTGGTGTCTACTACTGATGGTGGATCTGGTTCCTGCTGTTTGTTCCTGGTGATGGATGTGGTGTCTTCTGTCTGTTCCTGGTGGTGGATCTGGTGTCTGCTCTCTGTTCTTGATGATGGATGAGGTGTCTACTGTCTGCTCCGGATGGTGATGTGGTGTGACAACCTCCTTCCAGCTCTTTCCTCCTGACTTCCCCACTGTGATGCACTGTACCTTTACACTGTGGGCCGGACAGACTCCTGTCTTGAGTTTCTTTGGTCAGGATATTTATCACAGTCAACGAAAAGAAACTAAGGCACCATGAATTCCCGATGATGCTTCTGTATTACAGATGCCAGTAATCTGGTAACCGTATGTATGTGGGTCTGGTTCTAGGCCCTGCTTTCTGCTCATCAGTTTGTCAATCTGCATATAAACATTGCACTGAATACCTGTGACCTTGCTTTGTAATTCTGGCCTGACTTTCTGAGCTCATTAGCTCTGCTCTTCACTCTCTATTGCTCCTCCATAATATTCTATTTATCTATGAATAGGAATGGGCTTGGCTTGACATGATTTTAATATTTTATTTCTATACAACTTTCAGATTTTTAGAGAATTTTACAGTTAAAATGTATTGAGGCTAGTTATGCTACACAGGGGTAGAGTCTGTGTTTAGCCCAGGGCCCTGGACTCCAATTTCAGCACCACAAACTAATTATGCGTTTGTATTTATTTTTATATATTTATACAAATACCAAATATATATAAATACCAAATATGTATATACATTTATACAAATACCAAATACATATTTATACAAATATATAGATATCATTTTATACATGATTATACATATATATGTATGTATGTATGTATGTATGTATATGTTCTGGTTTATGATGTCCCAGTGCACAGGATTTGCATGTGACTCTTTATTCTAAGATACTTTATATTTTCTGACCACATTAAGTGACATTTTGTAACTTCAACCTCCCATGTGCTGCTGATAAATTAAATTTCTTTTGTGTAAAAATATTATCCCCGACTCATAATGCTGCATTTTCAGGTTTTCCATTTCCAGGCCTTTTGGATTCCTTTGGACAAATCACATAACCTGCAATGATTCTATTTATCATTCCCTGTATTATTTTTCCTTATTTCTCTTGGTCCTGGCCCAGGTTGGGACTTCTAGTGTACTGTGCTACTTGCATGGTGAAAGTAACTGTTACTGTGTGAGTTAAAGAAATAGTTGCACCATTTCTCCATAAAGCCTGAGAGGAGGGTGGCCATGGGTCTAGTAACCAGACTACAGAAAGTAGCATCTAATTCAGATAGCCAGGAGCTTATACACTGCATCTTTGTTGGATTCTGTCAGCTAATTTTTCTGGATCTAAAATACAATTATAGGCAATATTAGTTCTCTATTGTTGCTCCTGGTGGGTCAGGGCCTTTAATATTTGTTTCCCAGCATTTCTGAGAAGGATGATTCCCCTTTTAGTGACTTTATGTTGATTTTCATCTCTTTATGCTGTGCCATCCCAGAAAAAAAGATAAACAAAAATACACCAGATGCTTAGGTTCTGCTGTCAGCATGGGTATACTAAACCTCCTCTGAATTCTGCCTCTCTGCAGTCTGTGCAGGACCTTTGGCCCCAGACTCAGAGCTCAGGATCGACACAGGGCCCTTGAGGGAGGAGCAGCTGAAAATGCATTCCATTGTGTTGCCTTGCTCAGCTGCTCTGTTCTCCAGAGAATTAGCTGTCCAGTTTGATTTGCTCCACTATTCTCCACTGGTTTTAAGCCAATGATCTTTTCATGTTATCAGAATTTTCCTGTTGTAGCTGTGGAAATTCTATTCTACAGTTAAATACTGTCTTCCAAAGGGACAGGGGAAATGTCTCTATTTAAATTAACTTACTTCAGACACTCTACTAAACTATCAAATAGTTTAGAGAAAGTATCTCTAGGATTTCATGACAATCTATAGCAATCATCATAATAATCATATTTCAGACATTTAAATTGATCCACGTACTTTCTGCATTATTACAGAGCTACATGTGGCACGTGTAAGTACAGGAAATTAGAGAATGAGTGTGATGGTCTATGTATTCTATGTATTTCTTTGTTTTTTTTTTTTATGGAATTGTTGTTTCTCTTCTCCTTCCTCAGTCCTATTATAGGTCCAAGTATAGAATATACAATTTTTATTTCTCTGTGTTTATACACTATATAAAATATATGCTTCCAAAAATGATTAATTAAATGCATCTTACCTATCTTCTGCTGGCCACAATTATAGAACCAGGATATTAGAAATAATCACAGAACTCCCTTCTACCTTGCGGCTTGCATATCAACTCTCTGTGAAGAGATGGGAGCTGGGAGTGGGGATCCCAGGAGAAAATAGCTGCTGTCCTCCCTCACAGGCTTCGAAGACTTTCTGACAGTCTGCTGGTGAGGGCCAACACATAGGGCACCAGAGCAAGGATTTCTGGGAGAACAGAGAATGATGAAATCAGTCAGAAGAAAAAAATGTAATAGTCATCAAAATTTGAACTGTGCAAGCATTTTGAACACAGTGTTTTATATACAAAATTTATTTATGTAGCCACCTCTCTAGCTCTGAAATCAAGAAAGGGAAAAAAGAAATGGTTAATAACATCTACTGCTATTAAAACGCATTCAGTCTTATACTACAGTGATAAGGGAAGGTGTAGTATCAGCAATATAGCTTCCATATATATATATATATATATATATATATATATATATATATATATATATTAACACACTTCTGTTAATTAGAAAGAAAAGAAAAATACCAGATATGACAGGCTAAAATTAATCTTGGTTTTCTCTGCACTGGGAGCTGGTCTACTGCCTCCACTCCTCAGTCCTGAAAGTGGATGCCTCCTTCAAGCTCACCTCCACTCACTCCATGGGAGCTCCTCTGGGCTACCTGAAGACTGCTGTCCTCAGTGTCACTGAACCAACCAGAGACACCAAGGACAAGCCTGGGTATGACCTCACCCATCCCTAGCTGCAGCTTCCAAACCAGTGTCACTTCAAGGTATATCACCACAGTAGCCAAGGTCCCTGGAGCCTGGGCTACCATCACTGGGGTGGCCAGCCCAGGGCATGGCCTTAAAACTGTGTTTGGGAGGTATGTCATTGTTTATGCTAGGAACCCTTTCCTAAAACAAGACTTCTACATGATTCTGGACTTCAGACAGTGGCCCTTCTCAGCCTCTATTGTCACGTGAAGCAGCATCCCCACCTGCTGTAGTTCCTTCTCTGTGTCTCCTCTGCCTGTGTGATCTTTTCTTTTTACCCCTGCAGGAGGTGTTGCCTGTCTTTCTCTGTCCCACCAGCCAGCTCCCGAATCACACCCCAGAGACTTCTTATCAGTTATGAAAGCTCAGCTGACAGCTTAGGCTTGTTTCTAACTAGTTTTTAAAACTTAAATTAACTTATTTCTATTAATTTACATTCTGCCATGTGTTTTGTGGCTGTTACCTCTGCACATTCTGCTTGCTCTGTGTCTCCCTAGTGTCTCTGTCTTCTTCTTCCCAGCATCCTCTCTGCCCTAAAAATACTGCCTAGCTATTCAGCCTTTTATTAAACCAATCCGAGTGACACATCATCAAAGTGTATAAAATGATTATTCTGCAACAAGGAGTGGTTGGCTAAGGGTTTTCCAAGGAAAAGACAGATAAATACTATATTGTTTTTTTTAATATGCATCTAGTAAGAAGACATAATACTCAACAGATATAAAATTTATACAATGTCTACACAGAGAAGAAGAGCACTGAGCGTGGTTAGTGGTAAAATGAAGGCTTGGCATTTTATCCTATGTATTTGATGTTGCTTAAACATGAGTGTATGAGCTTTGACTTCGGTTATAAGTATTCAGTCTTCAATCTGTGCCCCTGTTTTTTCTCATGGGCAAAACTCATTGAGCACTCTGAAACTGAACCTTGCATATGCACCCGTATTCAGCTTTTTCAGTTTATTTTACTAATACAGACCTGTGGGACATGTAACCAGTTGCATTGCCTTCTTATAACCTGTTATCTAACCTGTGTGGTTTTGTCTTTCTGTAGGTTGTAGGAACAGAATGATTGCAGAGGCTGATCACAAGGAAAGTGCTGGAAATGCTGAGGTATTAAGGCTCTGTATAGCATAAGCATGAATGATTTCAATATTTTGAGTAGGTGTAACATGAACTGACAAAATGAACTGAAGAACACATGATATGATCTCAGTGGAAGAAACTTCCAGCAAGATTCCAGAGAGGCAGACACTGCACAGCCATGAGCTTTGTTCCTCCTGGACAAAGGACTTCCATCAAGACCCTGGAGAGACAGGTATTGGACAGTCAGACACTGCACAGCCATGAGCTTTGTTCCTCCTGGACAAAGGACTTCCATCAAGACCCTGGAGAGACATGTATTGAACAGTCAGACACTGCATAGCCATGACCTTTGTTCCTCCCGGACAAAGGACTTCTAGCAAGACCCCAGAGATACAGGCATTGGACAGGCAGACACTGCACAGCCATGAGCTTTGTTCCCCCTGGAAAAAGGACAAATGTTTCTTTGTGGGAACTCTGTATGAACCAGCAGAGAATAGATAAACCAAGAATTTCACCCCATCACTGACCTTTCTCTAGAGGTCTAGACCACTTCAGCTGTGCCATGTGTGCCAATGCCTCTGTCGCACTGAAATTTTTACACAGAAAGAAATTTACTGGCAGAAGTGAGTCAAGTTCTTGCACAGGTCATGTATGTCTCAAAAAAGAAAGCATGCCAGGCACCAGAAGAATTATCAGGGAAAAGTAATCCAAATCCTCTTTCTACTCCCATATAACATCCACATTTAACAAACCACAAATATATTTTAGTGTCTATTTTTACTTATAAAGTTTTAAAAAACTTGTAATTTTTTTCAATGCACAGGATGGTATGTATTTATAAAACACAAGTGACATTTTGAAGATCAAATGGTACCCAACTTATGATGGTATGATTCATCTAATTTTCAACTTTGAAAGGGTGAAAAAGTGATTTCCAGGTTAGTGACATAGAACAGCATTGTCTTCTTTGATGCTGGGCAGAAGCAGGCAGCTGAAGTTACAAGTCAGACACATGATCATGGAGAGACGAATCTATACTCTACAGAGTGCACTGACCATTCCACAGTGATGGGAAGTGCATTAGCTGTATTCAGTGAAGTTTTGACATGATGTCTTCAGCTTATAACAGATTTATCCAGATACAACCCACTGTCAGCTGAGAAACAAATGTATACAAATTGAGTGACTTGTTGAGAAGTATTGTCACTATGGTTATTGACACTATATAATAATCTTGAAAAAGTTCAAAGCAGAAAGAAAATTGTGTGAAAGAGTGATATTTTAATTGGCAAATCTTGAATAGTCTATATGATAAAGACCCAGTGATATTTCATGGGATTAGGAATACAAGTGAAAGGAGGATCAGAAGGCAGATGGCTGTCACCAAACAAGAAACCAATGAGAACTCTCCTTGAAGTCTTTTACATGATAACAGATGTACTTGAACCCAAGTAACCCCAAAGATGGTGGCAGGAACTACAAGAGAGACACAGGAAACAGGTCATACTCTTCCTTTCTGTTTCTCTTCTTTTGTAAGATCTGATCAAAAGCAACATGGCAGGGAAAAGGTTTATTTCAGTTTCTAGGTCCATTATCCAGGGAAGCAAAAGAAGTTACAGAAGACAGGAGCTTGTAGCAGAAAGCACACAGGAGCACAGCTTACTACATTGCTCCCAGGCCCATGTTCACCTTTGGCAGCAAAGGCTTATCTGCTTAGGGATGGTATTACCTACAGTAGGCTGGGCTTTCCTATATTAATTAAAAATGGAGAAAGTTCTCCCCACTACATACACTCATAGAAAAAAATGATGAAGGCAATTCCTCACTTGATATTCCTTCTTCCCAGAAGACACTATATTATGTCAAGATGACAATAAAAACCAAGCAGTACACTAGTCATTGGGACATAGTAAGTTTTCCATGTGCAGAGACTTGGGCACTTGACTTTTGGGTTGTGTGGAGGGAGCACTGGGTTAGGACTACCATGCAGAGAAAGGACATCATGGAAGAGTACAAACAAAGAGAAAGAAGCCTTCGGCTTCAAAGCAACATTCTTCTAGTGCCATTTGAAACACTCAGATAGGTCTTTATACAGCATTAGGTAACTTGGCTCCTCACTAGCTCTCTGAGGAGAAGCTGAATATGATTTCCACAAAGGCTTGGGAATGCCCTCATGTTTTCTTGCATCATGACGCATCTGTGCCACTGATGGCTACCAGCCCTTCATATCACTTTTACACCTCCTTGGCATTCTACCTCATGAAATCCATCCCTGTCTGGCCTTGGGAACTCTCACATAAGCCTTCAAGCAGGTAGGGAGCAGTGCAGCTTCCTGATTCTCTGGGAGGACCTTTGGTCGGTCCTCAGTCTTTCCTTGCCATGACACAGAGGCTCATCCCCTTAGATCACTGCCACAGCCCATCTGAAGCAGCCTGGCATTCTGGGAAGCAATTGACATACAAAATCAAAATAGCATTTTACTCCCAGTCAGTTGGGTTCTGTCTGGAAAAGTCTCTCCTTGCAGAGGGTCAAACTGTGGAATTAAAAGAAACCAATACTCTGAAGTATTGTTGCGCAAGACAACCCCTTAGCAACATCACTGGCCACTAAAGGAAGCACAGAGTCTATTTCAGGTGACAGCTTCATGTACCTCAGTTTCTGCACTCATAAATGGGATTAAGATTTTTCTATGTCATGACATACAAGCTTGCCAATTCCTGGAATGGGGTGAGTTGTTGCTGCAGGTGGAAAGTGTTCACTCTTGGTTTAGAGTGACAGCTCATTTGTACTGAGAGGCAGAAAGAAAGCTGACATAGGGCAGAAGAAAAGAGGGAGAGCTATTCGGAGAGGCTACACTTCTTGTTTCTCATAGCACAGGCTGCTCAAGAATTGGCTAAATAAAATATTTGCCACATGGTTTATAGAAGGACATGTAACATGAATCTTTTTTTTTCTTTTGGGTTTTCGAGACAGGGTTTCTCTGTGTAGCTTTGTGCCTTTTCTGGATCTCACTCTGTAGACCAGGCTGGCCTCAAACTCACAAAGATCTGCTTGCCTCTGCCTCCTGAGTGCTGGGATTAAAAGCATGCACCACCACCGCTTGGCGTAACATTAATCTTAAAAGGACTTATAATAAGAAACCTGGAGCCAGATATTGGAGTGAAAGCTGAAAGATCAGAGAAGCTGAACAGCTAGCCACTAGCTTACCTTTGTGATATCCTCAGCCTCAAGAGAGTGAGTTGCTGTTTCCTCATGCCTTATATATCTTTCTCTGCCCAGACATCACTTCTTGGGATTAAAGGCATGTATGCTTCCCAAGCAAAGGCATGAAATCTCAAGTGCTGGGATTAAAGGTGTGTGCCACCACGGCCAGAACTCTATGTCTGATCTAGTGGCTGGCTCTGTCCTCTGATCCTCTGGCAAGCTTTATTGGGGTACACAATATATGACCACAAGGACATCCATATGTCAAGGAAAAAAATTAATGTAAATATGTCACCCAATTCTTTCCTGGAAGGAATGTTATAAGAAAGTTAAAGATTGCTTTTCTCTTTGCCCCTCAGTCAGTTTTGGTAATAGCCTTCTGTCCACTCCCAGTTTCTTGTTGTAGTTGGTAGTATGAAATTTCAGATATTGAGCATTTATGAGATCCAGAGAGTCAATCACAGCCTTCTCTCTCAAGCAGAGTGTGTGGGGCTCTCTTGTGTCCTTTAGTCGATGGAAGTGAAAGACATTGTTGTACTGGAGGTGCTATCATGTCACACAGTCAGTCAGTGCTATAGACCTTAAGCTTGGAGAAGACCTGTAATCTGAGCACTATCATCAGACTTCTCTGGATGGTTAAACATGAGACTAGGACCTATTGGTTTACAGGATTGTCCTACAAAACTACTGATTATTTCAAAATTTCCGGAGAATTGGGATCTAGAGGAAGTGCTTAGGGACCCTTTGGTTTATTTTGAGTTTTTTGTTTTTGTTCGGGGAAGGTTATTTTTATTATTGTTTTTATTTGAACTCAGTATGCTCAAAATAAGCATTTGAAAAGAGATTTGATGCATTTACAGTTGGTCTAAAGATGCTCACTAACATTTTTAAGTTTGGCTTAACTGTTTCTCTAGAGGAACTTGATTGTAATCTAATTTAAAATGCAAACCAACTTCATGAAACCTACCTGTGTAGCAGATAGCTAAGTTCCAACCAATCCCAGAGAGACTGTCCCAGCTGTGTTCAAGTTAGACAGATGCCAGACTTTACCATTTAGGCTGTCTCTGCCCACCATGCCACCTGTTGCCTGGTACCGCCATCACTACCTCTTTTTCTCTTGCTATAAATAAATGCCCTGATGATGGGATCAGGGCACTGTGAAACAGACCCCTGCAGTATTCTAGTTTCGAGATTAAATCCAATTGAAATCTGAAAAATTTATTATAATCTTGTCTTTTAATAATACTTCTTAAAGAAATTTCCCAAATGATGTGACCAGGATAAAGTGAAGTATGATATATTTCTTTTGCTAAACCACCTAGCACATCTGACTCTTCATGTCCATTGCATTGAATTGTCTTAAGGGAATTCTTCATGCTCCCTTACATTCTCCTCGTTTGAAAGACCTGGGAGTGAGAATAAAATCCCAAACAAACAGCATCAGCACCATTTTTTTTCTCTCCCTGACAATATTTAAGATTAGTGAATCTTCCTACTTGGCAGTTGCCAACATTAACTTCCTCCCATTGTTATGACTTTCCAGAACTAATGATATCCTTATTACTTACATTTCAGAGCCAATGACAAAGAGAGCTCTTTTGGATACAACATCAGGGTAATTTATCAGAAGACACATAGTCTTTAATGCCAGCCACACAGTGGGACTCAGCTCCCGCTTCCTGCCAGGGAGGATGAGAAAACCATTTCTAACGAAGAGATGGTGAATCACACACAAAATAGATGAGTTAAAAGAATGAGATGTAGCATAAACCTCATGTGAATCAGCATATAAATTAGGCCTGACTTATTTACATTCATTAGTATTACACAAACAATGAGATAATGCTATTGTTCTGCAGACTTAAATGCTTGGTCATTTATGAGAAGGCTTTTTAAAAATTCTGTCCATGCTACAAAGCTTTGCATGAAGTAGGTGAAGTGGAAAGACTCTATCAAAGATTTCCAGTGACTATAGACATATTTTAGAACTTCTCTCCATAAAGGGAACCTTGGGGAACCTCTTTTCTCCCCGAACACAATATTATTTCATTGTGCTAGGCAGCTTACTCCGAGAGAGAGAGAGAGAGAGAGAGAGAGAGAGAGAGAGAGAGAGAGAGAGAGAGAGAGAGTTTCAAAAGGTGAAGGAGCTGCATGAAGAGACATACCTCTTTTTACATGTTCAGCAGGAAATGATTCACTCACTAATTTTCAGGGTACTGTCCACTATCGTCTCCCACCCTGTGTCTTTTGACCTCACTGTCTAGGGATGAGCAAGTCATTCCTCAGATCAAGTCGGCCTTGGTTGTGACTGAAGACCTCAATATTCCACAAGGTTTAATCAGAAAAAAACAAAAACATTCATCCCTAGATACACAACTCTGTTGGCCTTGCGCATGGGCAGATTTGCATACATACAGTGATCCTCTCACTACCTCTTACCTGTCCTTAAAGAAAGGCAGGGGCTAACTCCTTCGGGCTGTCATCAGCCTACTGTCTTATTCAGCTCAGACTGGACCCTTGCTGCTAACAATGGTCCTGCCTTTGACTGAGCTCTGAATTAAGTTCCATGGTCCTTCTTTAATGAAATTATCATGTTTCAGAAAAAAAATCATATCCTTAATTTTAATTCATACAAATATGCTCCCAAACTTAAAAAAAAATTAAAAAATATTTTATTACTTTAAAATGGGTGAGTGCAGGTGCCTGCACAGAACAGATGTGTTACCAAGAACTCCTAGAGCTGGAGTTACAGAGAGTTATGAACAATGACATGAATAATGGGAACTGAATTTGGATCCTTTAGAAGAACAGCACAGACTCTTAACCATTGAACCATATCCCCAGGCCTCCAAAATATTTACTTTTCAGGTCACCCTACACATGTATACTTCTTTTTCTTCACATTGTCACATATGCATTACGTCTTTAAATTTTTCATTTTCCAACTTTGGTACCAGATATGAGAACATACCTGCCTGTGAGGATAACTCTGAATGGATTTGTTGGATCTCTTTCATCTCATTGCTCTTGTTTTGTTTGTTTGTGTGCATGTTGGTTTTTCTTTATTCATCCTGATGAGCACTCAGTAAAATAAGACCTTCAGAGATCATTTGGTAGTCAGTGAGCTGATGCTCACAGGGAGCTGCAAAGCGAAGGGAAAGGAGGTGGCTCTCACTTCTTAACATGCTTTCTCTTCATCTGCTCATTACCAGGCCGGTTACATTTTTGTTGTTGTTTCTGTCACTGTGATCAAGTGCCTGGCAAGAAGCACATGGGGAGACAGTGTCCACAGGGTTCATGGTGGTTTATAGTTTGAGAGGACAAAACCCATCGCAACAGGAAAGGCCGGGCAGCAGGAGTAGGATGATGTAGCCATCAGGGAAAGAGATTGAAGCAAATGAGGCAGGGAGGGAGGAGAAAGGTCAAGTTCATCCAGCCCACTTCCTCCAGTTAGATGCTATCCCATTGCCTGACCCATACTGGGGCCCAGGTGTTCAAGTAGGTGAGCTTATGGGGCAGGTGCGTTACACACTCAACCCGCAACACATTTATTTTCTTTTTCTTCTACTTTTTCTTTTCCTTTCTTCTCATTTTTTATACTTTTTCTTTCATTACTTTCTGATATAAAAATCTCTCTAGTTAGCCTAGACTTACCCAGATTTGCATTCCTCCTTACTCAGTATGCCAAGCATGCTCTCAAGTTCCTGCTGTGAGCTACACAACTTCACTTGGTCTGGTCTTCCTAACCAGAATTTCATTGGCTCCCATTTTTTTTTTCTCCAAGGTTTCCCAGTCTTAAATAGCGAGAAAATATTTTAAAAATATTTGCATAGCAACAGAAAAAAATAGATGTATTTTTAATTGCCAAACACTCATCTTTTTGCATCTGATCATGTGGTGTCTAAAACATGTCTTAACTGATACATACCACTAATCTACAACATGTTCAGAAGAACTTGGCCACATTCAAAAGAAAGCATATAAACAAACCAGCAACAAAGATTTTCTAGTGTCTTTGGGAAGAGGGGTGGATGCAGAAGATGGTGGTGACTCTGTGCTGTAGAATCTTATCTATGGGAAATCTGGCCTCTTCTTAAGGAGAACATTTCACAACATTTGTGATTATATACTTTACGGCTGAAGGCAGTTTGCATCTCCCTAACTTGCTGTCCAGACTTACCTTGAAAGAAATTTGATATAGTATTGACATTATTTTGTAAAAGCTGTGTTAGGTTTTATTTTTACAAATGATAGCCAAGAAATCCAAGTGACGGTCACAGTTACTGATCAGATCAAAGGATGGATATAAGTAGATGGGAATAAAATAGACCAAGCTTGCTCTAAAAATGAAAAGTGGAGAAAACATAAAGTAAACATAAAGCTAATTTATTTCGTGTAAAAATTGTGCTTATTGAGTAGCTCATTTTCTATTGTGCCTTAAAAACATGGTATAAGACTAGTGACTGTGGACTAATAACCTTTTTAATGAGGGTTTTATAGGGTTAATACTCAAAGAACTATAGACAACAGAGGAAATATGGAGAGTGGGAGAAATAACCTTCTCCAGGGAAGAGCATATCAATTGGTTATCTGATACCAAGCCCTCAGCACTGAGAACATGCATACAAGTAGCTTTATACAGACTGAACAGGTTATATTTAGGAATATCTGCATATATGTATATGATGTAAATGTGTTTGTATATATGTATATACGTGTAGCAGCAATTAATAAAAGAGAAGCCATAAATCTGAAAGAGAGAAAGGATGGGTATATGGGAGGATTTTGTGGAAGGAAAGGGGAGGGGGAAAGTATGTAATTCTATTATAATCTCAAAAATAGAAGAAATAATTTTTAAAATGAAAGTGGTATGTCATTTAACGTTTTATTTATTTTTAATTATTATTTATTTTATTATTTAAACATTCACAGAAACCTAAACAATCTGAGCAAGCAAAGCTCTTCTATGCACAGGAAATGTAAATCTAGGCACAGCCTTGAGGTTCAGAGGGGGGTTTTATCAAGCGTACACTTACAAGCTCATCAGAGCTTAACAAGTGGTCAGATTGGGAACACCAGCCTAAATTTTAGCTTCTCTATGCTGTTGTTCATCCTACATCAAACCTTCTTGGACTAAATAAATAAATAAATAAATAATGCTACTCCATAGTCCTTCTGTTTCAACATTTCAGATCTATTTGCAAAAGGACATTTCTGTACTTTTTAAGCATTACAATTTCTTTACAAAATGAAGGACTATAACATTTTCCCTTTCAGCTGGCTCATGCCTGTGGCAAAATTCTTTTAGGGAAGAATTTGTTAGCTGGCAGGTATCAGTCCAGAAGGATAACCAAAGCAAAAGCCAATTTCTCACATTTCTTTGTAATGATAAAACATTTTAATTGTCATGTGAAGTCCTGCTATTTTCAAGGTGCCTAATTTTAATACCATATATATGAAGTCAGACATGCAAACAAAGAAGACAGCTCTAACTCTGTCACTGGATATCAGTGACAATATAGGAAAAGTAGGTGTCTGTTTGTGAGGGGGTCAAGGACAAAAAAATAAAAAGGAAGAAAAGAGTAGGTGAACACTTTCAAATAGTGGTGTTTGAGCACTAAATAATAGATAAGACATCAAGCTTTCAATTTTTTCTAGTTCAATTTTGCATGTCTTTTCTTAGAATATTATATAGAGCATAAATATGTTATTGCTCTATTCACTAATGCAGGAGGCCATTCACAGACGATGAACATGTTCTTGCTGCTAAATGACTGCTCTCTAGTCCATGAAATAAGAAAAGCACAAATCACTACATTATGAAGCAAAATAGCATAATTTTCTGGGAAAATGTAACTAGCCGTAGGCCATAGTGGTTCACAGCATGCTGGAAATAATCACCCACGGAAGTCAAGAAGTCTTTAAGAGTGATGATTTGTGTGCTGAACCTTAAAACTTTGGAACTGAGAGGAAGGTGAAGTTTACAAAGGACATGGAGATGTTAGAGAGGTAAGAAAAAGAAGATGTGCATCTGTGGTGTGTGTGTGTGTGTGTGTGTGTGTGTGTGTGTGTGTGTGTGTGTGTGTGTGTATACCCGTGCTTGCACTGATGTATGGGACGGGACTAAAACCACACTTTCCCAAACAAAATAGAGGGTGTGCCAGAAAGATACAGATGTCCCATGAAAATGAGCATGGAAAGCACTGAGATAAATCATTGGATTTAGGAAACACAGATGAGAGTGAGAAAATGACTAAAGCTCTATCTCGCTCTAAAGGTATTTATGTCCTACCTATTCCCAGCAGGAAACCAATGATCCATGTTGGAATATCCAGTTATGACCCTGTTCATTGCTGGCTCACAAATTTACTTCCTTCTGTTTAGCATAGTAATAAGTATGTCCATTAATATACTCCCTTTCAAACCTTCTTGCACATTTTGAATTTGAACTATTATCCTATTAAATAGATAATTTGGCTTTCCCTTCCTTTATCCCTCACTTAGAAGGGTTCTGTGTAGACGAAGAGTTTCTGTGCAGAGGCAGCTGGTCTACACAGTCTGTATCAGAAAGACATCTGCTGGGTTGAGGGCTCAGAATCTTCCCTCTGAGTTATGCCTAAGGCCAGCATTTGTTCACAGAGTGTAAGAGGTGCTATATGTGGTGTATGCATACTTGAGATGGGCTGTTAAATGTTTGGTATAGCCTTTGTAATTTATCTAGTAGTTGTTTACATGCCTAGATGCTGATGTTGAGGGTCAGCAGGTAAACCTTGGTAAACCTGCTCCTTTCCTGCTGCTTCACTGGGATGGATAATCTTGGTTGTCAACTTGACACACCTGGGAATAGAGGACTTTAATTGAAGAGTTGCCTCCATCAGGTTGTCTTGGGGACTTGACTGTGAGGCATTTTTATTTATTTATTTTTTATTTCTTACTGATGTAAGAGGATCAAGTCCACTCTGGGAGGTTCCTTTCCTAGGCAGACATGCCTGGGCTATATAAGAAAGTTAGGTGATTGCTAATCTGGTAGCGAGCCAGACTTCATTCCTTCATGGTTTCTGCTTCAGTCCCTGCTTCGAGTTGCTGCCCTGAGCTCCTGCCCTGGCTTTCCTCAATAACCTGTAGGCTGAAAAAACAAAACAAAACAAAACAAACAAACAAACAAAAAAAACCCCCTTTTCTTAAGTTGCTTTAGGTCATAACATTTATGACAGAAACAGAAAGAAAATTAGCAGGCTCCCCATTGTTTTTTTTTCTCTTGCCAAAACCAGTTTGCACCATATAAAAATTTGTTATCAAAACCAGTTGGCACCTGCAAGCTTCATATCACTTTCAACACATACTTTATCCTTCCAAGACCTGTCCCTTCATTTTTACTTAGCCCACAATTTCAGCCGAGTACAAGGTCAGTATCTGATTCACTGCTTCTGCAACCTGAACCAGTGTTCAGGATGGTAATCCACAGGCATCAGATCTTGGTCCTATGCTTATGGGGGGGGGGGGCTGTTTGACTTTTTCTTTGCAGATCAAGCCTCACACTAACTACCTACCACTGAATCATCACTAATAGAAGTGCCTCTAGCTCTGTATCAATGTTGCAATGAAAGACTTGTTCTTCTTTCCATGTAGAGAACTTGTGAAATAAATCATGTTCATGACTTCATGTCCATTATCCTGTAGTGAACATACACCAATCAATCAAGTAGTTTATGTTCTTGAACTGGAGACTCTTGTCTTGTTTCTCCGCTTGATAGGTTCAGAGTATTCTCTCATCTTTTCTCTGTTGGTGTGATATATCATTATTTGTTGTTGGTATTCTGGTGGGCCATAGTATAGAAGACAATGGTTAGTGTCATTTCCTTTGGTGGGACTTGTGAAGCCAACACACTTCTAGTAGAGGAGGGAGACCATCACCTGTGAAAAGGGATAAACTGTTGATGACATTGTATCACTCTAGGTCTGTTCAATTTCAGGATTTATGCAGAAAAGTATAGGAGTAGTTCTTTTCAAGGCAAATTGATATATTTGAGGAAATAAAACTCATTTTCTGTGACTTTCTCTGTATACACGTATAGCTAAGCTATCCTCTGCATTCCCTAGAAACACAGTAATCAAGTGAAGGAGGATAGATACAAGCAGGATGATTGACAGCTGTAATCCACAGTTTGGGGATATTTGTACAAAGTAGGCAAGAATGATAATCTTTTAAAACCTGACAGTGTACAGAACACTTCTGTAACTTTGCAGAGATCAACAACAGGTGACTGTTTTCTCAGTGATGCAGTTTATAGGGGGTTCATTCACTCACTCATTTGGGACAGTCAGACACAGACACTATCTGTGGGACAATCAAAACGTATAAAGTATCAGGAATGAACTATCAGAAGGGAATAAAATTTTCTTTCATACAAAATTATTTTTCAACACACTTAATATATAGCAGCTACTTCTTTGCATTTTTCATAGATGTTCAGGAGCCATCAGATCAAACCACCTGTGAGGGTTTTCCGGAGAACCTGCACCAAGGTCACCAGATGTCAAGAAAGTATATGGCACAAGAGCACCAGACATAAACTACCTTCTTTTTATCTTTCTTTCTCTCTCCCCAGCTCTGTTTTTGTTCCCATCCCTTCTTTTCTTTCCCCCTTCCTCTTGTTGGTTTTTGTAGCTATTATTTTGGCAGAGCTGGGGCTAGAACCTAGGGTCTTGAGAATGCTAATCACATGCTCTACCACTAAGCTGCATCTGCAGCCACATTTCACTTCATTTTACCCTAGATACTGGTCTTTTGTTGTTGATGGTTTTTGCTCTTTTGGAGGATCTGACACTCAGCTTCCAAATAAAGCACACACGGAGGCTTATTCTTAATTATAAATTCCCCGCCTTAGCTTGGCATATTCCTAGCCAGCTTTCCTTAACTTTAAATTATCTTGTCTGTCTTTGGACTTGGGGATTTTGTCTTTCTCTATTCCTGTATATCTTTTTTTTTCCATACTCCGTGGCTTTCTGTATAGCTCGGTGGCTGGCCCCTGGGTCCTTCCCCTTTTCTGGCTCCTCCTTCTTTTTTCTCTTCCCAGATTTCTCCTTCTATTTATTCTCTCTGCTTACCAGCCCCACCTATCCTTTTTCCTACCTCAATATTGGCCATTCTGCTCTTTATTAGACCATCAGGTGTTTTAGACGGGCAAAGTAAAACAGCTTCACAGAGTTCAACAAATGCAATATAAAAAAGTAACACACCTTAAAATAATATTCCCCAATAGACTATTGAGGCTTAGTCAAAGTGAAGATGGAAGAGAGGATGGAAGAGAAACAATGTAAAAGGAGTCCACAGATAGCTTTTATTTGGAAACATCTGAGATGCAACAGTTACAAGCAATGACCCGCCCCTCAATCTACACACACACACACACCAGTTACAATAAGGATCCCACCACAATAACATCAAGGTTTTTATCTTGGTCACTTTTCTATGCTTGCTATTTCCAAACTTCTATTGGTTTCCTCAGGGTAAGGGACACAAGGGATTCAAACACAAGGTAAATTCGATGAGAATTACCACCATATTGACATGGAAATGGTGGGGGTTATCTGTCCTGAAAGAAAGGGCCTGAACTCTAGGGTTCTGCGTCCAATAATTAGGATTTGAGAACATTTGAGAATTCATGACTGAGCATGGCCATGAGAAGAGCTTTGGTGTAAATTCCTATTCTCATTGTGTACATGGAAGAAGCCTGAGCACCATTTGGGGTATATGCTGTACCGTACTGATAAGAGTGAGATCTGTTCACTGGGAGTGTGGTCTGATATCCCTGTGCCCTGCAACACACTGAGGAAGGAAAATCAACAAGCTATAGATCCATTATCCATTCTTGCTTCCAGACAGGCTTGCTGGTTCTGTGACACTCCCTCATCTCCTTGGAGGCTGGGTTACATGCTGTGAAGAACATGAAGATGATTGCTCTTTCCTTTTTATTTGTGAAAGCTCCACCAAGTAGATCAAGTTGGATTTTTATAGCTGGAGATGGTAAAGAATTTATAGGGCTGTTATACCTAAGGAAAATTGGTACAGAGTTCAGAGGTCAGAATCCTAGTTAGTGTTACTATTGCTATGATGAAACACCATGAATAAATGAAAATTGGGGAGGAAATGGTTTATTTGGCTTACACTTCCATATTGTAGTTCATCACTGAAGGAAGCCGAGATAGGAACTTAAGCAGGACTGGAACCTAGAGGAAGGAGCTGATAAGAAAGACTATGGAAGGGTGCTTCTTACTGGTTTGCTCACCCTGCTTTCTTATAGAACCCAGGACCAACAACAGCCCAGAGTTATCACTACTCAGAGTGGTCTGGACCCTCTCCCACCAATTACTAATTAATAAAATGCTCTGTAGGCTTGCTTTCAATCTGATCTAATGGAGGCATTTCTTCAGTTGAGGCTTCCTTCTCTCTGATGAGTATAGCTTGTGTCAAGTTGACATAAATCTACCCACCACAATCACATAAATTTCAGAGACCATAAGCAGTTTTCTGGAAGGGACCTTAGTAAGTAGCAAAACCACCCAAAGTGAACAGTTTTTTGTTAAGCATGAGATCATAAGAAATAAGACTCAAAGTCTGGTTCAGAGTCCATATGTCTATTATGACTACAGTGTAGATGTAACCAACCATCTTATTAAATAAGAAACACAGAACCAATGTAAAAGAGAAAGCCAAGAGGTCAGAGCTCAGAGCCAAAATCTTACCCTTCCTCCTGTGGTGCTCCTACCTCTCTGAAAAAGAGCTTCTTCCTGTGTGTTTGTCTTTAATATAGTCTTTCTATTCTGCCTTCTCATTGGTTGTAAACCCAAACACATGACTGCCTTGTCACTGCCTGTAAGTACAGCCCTCCAGGTCTTAAAGGCATGTGTCTCCAATGCTGGCTGTATCCCTGAACACACAGAGATCTACCTAGCTCTGTCTACCAAGTCCTGGGATTAAAGGCGTGCGCCACCACTGCCACGCTCTTGCTATGGCTCTAATAGCTCTGACCCCCGGGCAACTTTATTTATTAACATACAATTAAAATCACATTTTAGTACAAATAAAATACCACCATACTACAGTTCACTTTTCTCCATTTGTTTCAGTCAGGATGGCCTTGAACACTCAGTCCTCCTCTTTTAATCCCAGAGCCCTGAGATTATAAGCAAACACCAGTGCACTTAACCAGTTCATTAGGCTTGGACAATGAAGATTTCATAGAGATTGACCCCAATGTTAGCATTTGACTTCTGAAAACCTTCAGGCTCCAGTGGCCCCCTTCTGCTTCTGTTGCTCCACTGAGAACTTTATGTATGCCCTCCTCTGGTGTTACTCAGATATCTGGATATTAAAACTGCTCAAGTCTTGGCCCATGTGTGAGGACTCTGACTTCATTTCCATTCTTAACTGCCAGAAAATCTTAGTCAGTCCCTATACACTAAACCATCATTGGATTTGCTCAGGAAGCAATCCTACTTTCTCATGCTCATGGAGTGAGTAATCAGTCTTATTATGTGATCAAGGGGAAGTGTTGTGAGATCTGTCTTGACATCAGAATATGCTAATGGCCATGTCAGAGGAGCAGTAGGCGGTAATTGAAGTTCAGGTGTCAGACCACCAAGAGGGAAATCCCTGATGGGTGAATCTTGGGCAAGGCCCCAAGACCACAGACTCCAGAATGTCTTTTGCTTCTGCTGTGCCTTTACATGTTTGCTTCTGGTATCTGGCATGATGTGAATGGATGTGGAAAGAGCCCCTCCCTCCTGTAATGTAGTGTGTTGATCTCATGGAAACATCGTGTTCTACTGGGCATTTTTACCCGTGGATTATTATGAAGACAATTCCTTCCTAAGCTGTACAGTCTAATTGATAATAATAATGTTAGTTTAAATAGAGTTTGGATGATAAAAATATAAACAAGGAAGTGTCACACAGCTAGAACACATAAGTTTCTATAGAGGAGCCATATAGACTGTTGCTTAAGTTAATGATTAAGAAAGACAACTGAGTCCCAGTAGCCTAGCTAGTTTAATTTCTTTTAATATTAATATAGGGAGTTATGTTCACAGGTTCTGGGGTACATCATAGATGAAACAAAGCTTTGAAAATAACTTAAAGTTAGGCTAAGATATTTGTGTCAAATAGCTTTGAGGTGAAAAAACTCAAGATAATTTAAAGTCTTAGAAAGAAACATAGTTGAGTGAGGAACTCTTTAAGGTCTGAGAACAAGAATAAAGCAGCCCAATTATCATTAGCTGATGCACTTTTCTTGCTAGGATTGGTTGATGACAAAAGGTGATGATTAATTCCTTATATCTATTTCTGCCCTCAATTTCCTGATATATATTTTAAAAAAAACTATTGATGAGTGGGTATGCACCCTAAAGTTTTAAAGTAGAGCTATCTGATTCTTTTTTATATATAAAAGGATAAGTTTGTGATTCCTTATAAGTCTATATTTTAAAATAAGTAATAAACTAATTGACCCTTTCTTTGTAACTGCAAAACACAGCCTACCAGTAAAAGACCTGACTGAGAAGAATATCTTGCTTGCCCACACGATTAATCTATAATAGGTTGTTTGGGTATGAATGTACATGGGTTCTTGGAGTAATTTGTTTTTCATATGTAATATGTAAAATGTTTAATCATATAAGGGATATGGAAAACATGCTATTTTTACATGTATTTATTGTAATAATTCACTTGAAAAACAGATATAACCACATTGTAATTTTTATATTGCCTGAAAGATTTTACTGGGATTACATGTTATAAGGGAAAGAATAAAGACAGAGTTAAAATGAGTTAGGAGGAAAATATCAAGAATGAGAGAAAGGAATCACCAGGAAAACAGAGAATAGAGAATGCAAAAGAAGAATAAAGAAAGGTCTGAAAGAATCCATCAAGAGAGTGTGTGAATGTCTTTTTCCCTTATCCCCTCAGATAAAAATGTCTTAGTACAGGCCAACTCCGTGGATTCCTTTTGAGTCCTGTGCTGCTGGGGCTGCCCCCTCCCCAAAATAAAAAAAAGAATATACGAATTTGGAGTAGGGGTCTGTCCTGCTAATGCTGTGTAATCAGAACAAAGGTACTAGGATTGTCGAAATGGCTCCATGGTGGCTTCTCTTTCAGTGAATCTTTCTTCAATCTTCAATATTCACATGAATTCTAAGGGGTCTGTGGTGGTTTGAATGAGGAAGGCCCACATAGGTATGTATGTTTGAATGTGTGAATGTGTGGTCCACAGTTGGTGGAACTGTTTGTGAAGGAACTATGGCCTTGATGGAGTAGGTGTGTCACTGAGGGTGAGCTTTGAGGTTTTAAAATCCCATGCCAGGCCCAGTCTAGCTCTCTCAAAGCCTGCTGCCTGTAGTTCAGGGTATAAACTCACAGCTACTGCTCCAGTGCAATCCATGCCTGTGTGCTACCTGCCCTGATGACACTGGACTAACCCTCTAAAACTGTAAGCAAACCCCCAATTCAATGTTGATTGTGGTGTCTCTTCACAGCAATACAAGAATAACTTAGACAGGATCCAGTGCCCCCCTGCTCCTGCCCTCCTCTGATCTGCATGTGCACCAGAGACCCACACAATATACAGACACACGTGTAGTCCAAGCACCTGCACACATAACAACTATGATGAAATGTACTAAGCTTACCACACTAGAGTAGAAATCCTTCTGTTTGGGGAGTTTCTTAGGTGACTTCATTGGTGTTGCTGAACTAGAGTTATTTTGTTAATTCCTTGGCAACTGCTTGGACATCCCGGAGGAAGATGCAGTCACTGGATTTGGAGAGAGAGATAAGGAAGAGGGACAAGGATGAACTGCTCCTATGGCCCCTTGAAAGCAGCAAGAAGTAGTGTAATCTGCTTTTAAAAAGTAGATAGTTTTTAAAAATAAATAATATTTGTATATATATATATTCTTATATTATACTGTCCTTATATATTTAGGGCTGCCCATGCCTTTGTGGGAATTCAAAGACAACATAAAAATAGAAACTGTAGAGCAGAAAGGAGTCTGGAAAAAAACAAAAATTCAAGGGGAATGTAGAAAGGGAAATTGAATCCTGAAAGTTTCAGCTACTTTTGAGTTTTCTATGTAAAGACGACAATTTAGTATGTTTGAAGAAAAGAAAAGCTTGTTGTCCATTACAAAGATGAAAAAGCAGAGAAGGGAAAACTTTGAAGACATTGAACATTTCAACAGTCTAAGATTTACTCTGGCAAGGTAAGTCATTTTATTGTAACTTAAATGTATAGATGATATATCATAAAGCCTTTTAGTACAACTGTTTCGTGCATCACAGAAGTCTGACTTAACCATTGACACAGTTTTCCTTGTACAGAAATGGATAAAATTTGCTGTTGTGAAAGTGGTTTTTCTGTTCTTGTCTCCCATTGGTCACTATTTCATCCATGTCTTCTGTATTTTTTTTAACTATTGTTTATGGAAGACCTGACAGAGCTGAGATTTATAAAAAAAAAATTACTATCATAGTTCATAAAATACTTTTACAATTTATGTGGGATACTGTTTGAGATTTATTTGATGGACACATATAGTTTAACCACCTTAACTATGCAAAATAGTCTTCAAATCCACCTAATTACTATCTTTTGTCATAATACATTCGATATCTACTAAAATATAAATCTGAAATATGCATTAAAATTCAGAGAAGTGTAAATTCTACGGCCAGGCACATTCTTTAAAAAACTAGAATGTCCTTTGATTATGGGGATGTAGGGGGAGGGCTTATTCTCATCTTCCAAAAAAAAATCAAAAATTACCAGCACCCAAACAAACAAAAACAAGTGATCCCAATAAAGGTACTTCAATTAGACATTTCTCTCTGAAATGCTTCTGGCACTATAGGATGCAGTTGAGAACAGCATGCTGCAGTCATGGGTCAATTTCAGTACATTTATAAAAGTCTCTGTAAAATGGGAAACTCATAACCTTGGAAAGAGAAGACAGTTCCTTTCTGAGATGATATCCAGCCAGAGGTCAGAGTTTGGGTCCTTCGAACCAATGTGCCAATCAAGAGAATGAACATGGCCTTAGAATCAGAGGAAAATGTAGAGTATTTCAGTCTCTGAAACACTGAAATGGGCACAGACAGCCCATTCCTCCTTTTTATTGAAGATTCTCAGATGCAGTTTTGGTTTCATTCTGTTTCTGTCATTAAACACTCTGACCAAAGACAACCTGGGGAAGAAAAGGAATTTTTTTGGTTTATTCTTTAAAGGTCACATCTCATTATTGCTGGACCTCAGGGTGGAAACCTAAAGGTGAAAATCATGGAGAAAGCTGTTTATTGGCTCAGTTTCTGGCTTGCTCACAGGCTTATGTTTAGCTAGGTTTCTTGTACAACTCATAAATATTTGCCTAGGGATGGCACTGCCCACAATAAGCAGAGCCCTCTTATCTCAATTAATAATGAAGATAAATCTCCCACAGACATTCCTGCAGGTCAATCTGACCTGGGCAATCCTTCAGTGAAGTTTTTCTTCTCAGGTGACTCTACGCTGTGTCAAGTTGACAACTAGAGCTAAATAAGACATATGGTTATTTAATCTAATCTCATTTTTACCATCTTAAGCTCATATGGCATTGAAAAAGTTTACAAATGTTCCCAAGGAAGGGCTCATTTTTGCAAGAGAATTGGGGTGATTAAAAATAAATCTTCTACCCACTAGGTCCTAATAGTGCTGGGCAAGCCCATGGTTTCTTCTCCCTGACCAGGACAAGTAGCCCCAGGGAGAAATGTGGGTGTCCTTCACCTGCTTGATCCTAATGGTGCTGCCCCTCACTGAGGAGGGTGGTCCCAGTGTCCCAGGCTGACCAACAAAGCTACTACCCAGGCATACATTCAGGGCTTTGAGTTGGCACATTTCAACATCTACCCCATTGATGACCTACTAGAGCACAGAAGGGACTAGGTTCCACAGAAGTGGAACCACAGCTACAAGATCTCCATGACTCAGGGCAACAGCAAGGTATCTGAGAGGAGATTCAGTTTGTGTCCAATATTTATGATGTACCAGAAGCCAGAGGCCTTGGACCTGACCAACAACACATCACACAATAAAGATTTGCAAGGAAAGCTGTCTGGACAAAAGGGTATAGAGTATGATATATCACAGCTCCCAATGCCACTAGATGAATGAAGAGGTGATGGAGAGGCAGGAAAGATGGAGGAACAAAGTGATTTTTGTTTGTTTGCTTTGGATTTTTTATTTGTTTGTTTTTATTTTTATTCTTGTTTGTGGGTTTTTGTTTTGTTTTTCTTTTTTTTGTTTGTTTGTTTAATTAATATTCCTATTTGTATTTGTATTTTTTGTTTTATTTATTTTTTTGAGTTTTTCATTGGCAGGGGCATGCTATGAGGGTAAAGATTCGGAGGGACTGGAAAATGAGTGGGACTGGGCACATATTGTGAAATTCCCAAAGAATCAGTTAAAAAATACATTTAAAAAAAGAGAAAGAAATAAGTCCTTTATGTGAGTGCTCCAATAAACTAAAAGAGAGTTTCTATAGCAGCAGTATCTGGGAATAAATGTTTTAAAGAACACCAACTCTCTCTGTATTCTGTCTAGAATGAACCATGTGGACTGTTGTTCCCAGGATTAGTGCTGAAGTCATGATCAAAGGATAGGTCAGCATCAGGAGGGTCAGCATGCTTCCCAGGATATGGCCATATTTCTTGACTAAACTCTCCCTTTTCCATCAATCTTTACTTCCCAGATATGTCAGTGGATCCTGGCTGTTACTGGTTGCTTTTATGAAAGAGGAAACTATCAGAAGTGTTAATATTATCATTTGCAGTGATGTTGTGCTAAAAGGTTTGTATATTTTAATTAGTAATTTGATCTTAAGACAGAAATATTTCAATTGTCATATTTATGCCATTTTCCTTACAATGAGCCCCACAGGATCACACCTACTTTATCTAGTCAAATATAAGGATGCTGATTTGTTAAAAAACAATTCAATATTTCCTTTGAATAATTTTTTTCTCTACTTGTAATATTTTTCTCTTTTTTATAAAAATTCTTATTCTTGCTATAATTTTTTTCTCTGGTTGATGTTTTATCCATTCCTGTAGCTGTTTTCATGGGGCAAACTGTGATTTCATTGCCGGTCAAGCAATTATCATAAACTCAATGATTTAAATAAACAAATTATTATCTTTGAGTGCTGGTCAATGAAAATCTGAAATAGGGGGTAGAGGGTGTGAGTCCAGGCACTGGCTGGGATGTGAGTCCTGCTCCCGGTGCCCTAGCAAGGAGGACCAGCTTTTATTTTTTTATCAGAAACTGCTGCCCACTTTGCCTCCTGCACCACCCCCAAGCTCATATCAACACTCCCTCCAATCCCGTCCCCTCTATCCTCCTTCTTGGACTGTGTCACTTCCTGGATTAAAAAACTGTGACCTTTCACAATGTCTATGAGGCCTCTGACATGAACATCTTCTAACGAAAAATTTTTAAATAGGTTTCTAAACACGGTAATTAGAAATGCCTACAATGGTCCCAGGCAAGAGGTCCAAAGCAAACTGTAATGTAACTCCAGCATAAGATCTAGAGTTCCTATGAGTGAGAACCAACCACGCAATTACTGTAACTTAATCATGAGGGAGACCAGAGGATTACTCTCAAATTCTATGGAGAGAATTAAAGTCCTAGAGACCTTGTATTCTAATCACATTTCCCAAACCAAAACAGATCCAGGCTGAATCTAAACTAACATATCTAAATACAGTTACAAATATAATCAAATATAATTGAAACTAACATGTGAAGAATTGTTTTCCAAGTGCATTATCAAATGCTGAACCTAAAGTGTGCAAAGGTGATAGGTTGTACTAAATAAATATTTTAATCTCCTCTACAGAAAGTGGTAGAAAATAGCAATGAACCCATCAAGTCAAAGGTCAAAAGTGGTAAAGAGAATATAAAAGCAAGTGTGATGTTCCTAATAATACTGAATTTTCCTGAGTCAGGAAAATAGCATTCACCTCCATAAAAGGGTATCAACAAAAAGCATTAGCAGTTATTCCTCTAAAGAACTAAAGATAAACCAGAGTTGCTATATACTAATATTTCATAGTTGCTATATACTAATATTCCATAGTCTATGTAATTATAATTATTATAATTGACATAAACATAAAAATATTGATTCATATATCATAAATTAAAACAATTTGTTATCCTGTGTAATCTAAACCATCATCAAGGATTAAACATCATGTATCATATATAATTTAGTCATTTATTTCTATATATTAGCACGTCTAATAAAATGTAGCCCAACCAATAGAAAATCCAGGAGTTTATTGTAACAAAAAATACATTTTAGATTATTTATCAAAGAACTTTATAGTGATAAAATAAAAACCAAATCTACAAGTATAAATGAAAATGCTCTCTAATCACTCAGAATTTTATCTACATGCATCACACAGTACCATGAGCAACTGAAACAGCATAAGCTTTTTTTTCTTATTTGTATGTGGTATGGCAGCACACACCTCATTTTATTTACCTACAATGACTTACATGCATTCACACACTCATTGCTATGAAGGTATTTTTAGAGGTTTTTTTAAAAATGTACATGTTTCTAGGTCTTTGAATTAGTTACATTTCCCTGCTACGTTTGCTCTTTTGCATATTTATTTTTTATTTTTAGATAAATATTTAAAACCTAAATGAATGTTTGTTTCAAATTCAATATCCTTAGTATCAGCCAATATTTTAACTCTGAAAATGCAAAGATGAGCAAAGAAATCCACAGGAAAAACTTCAACATACCAAGCAATTATTGATGTCCATCCTAAGAGACACTGGTTACAGTAATTCTCTTTATTCTAGAATACTTCTGTTCAAAGCATAGTAGATGTTTAGTTTTAACTGATGTCCAGGGTATATCGCAATGCTTTCGGCAGTCTGGCAATCTCTCCAAACACTGAAAAACAACATGGAAAGAACTTGTTATGGGTCACAACAGCCATTGCTGGCTGTCTTGGCTATTTCTTGGTTTCTCCTGCTTATCAACAGCCTTCAGGTCAAGGACCTCAGGGAGTCCCCGCAGGGACCAACCTAGCCACAGGACAGTGGCTCATGTTTCCCTTCTGCAATTTGAACTCAACCCTTCCCTGGGCTCATGATGTCACCAGCAACATGAGATTCTCTACCTGAGCACAGCACTGTTAGCTCTGTTTGGGGAGCTGGGTTCTCCCAGAGCAGAAAGTCAATGGACACTGGAAGGAGGCTGGTGGCTTTGTTTTGCCTAGGCATCTGTTTCCAAACAATGACTATTCATAGTCTTTGAACTTGTTTCAAAGATATGTTCTCTTCTAAAACCAATATTGTAGTTGTCAGCTTCCAGCGATAAATAAATAAATAAAAATAGGCAAACCATATATCTCATATGAAAATGAAACTTTTAGCCTCGGAATTAAATATTCACTATTGTTCAACATCTGGCAGGAAGCATCTCCAGTATTTGTCATGACACGATCTATTATTTCCATCTGTCTTATCTCAACCTCAACCGCTGGTTAGAAATAATCACTTGTGAGGCTTATTTCATTAGAGCAATATCATCCCTCCTTTATTGGTTGTCTCTGAGGAAGGTCTGTGGCAATAAATTGTGGCTCATTCCATATTAGCTCCCTGTCACAATACAAAGATAAAATCAGGAAATAACCTTCTCTGCTGTCAGCAAGCTATTTAACATGAATGCCACGATACTTCTGACTACATCAGGAAGAAAATGCACAGGTGAGCAGTTTATTATATCTGATAGTTTACAATTATCAATGAATATTAATTTATTCACATTTAAAATTGGGTACTCATGACAGATTTGCTTCAGGAGTAAGGATTATTTCAGCTCAATGATCATGGAACTATATTAAAGAATACACAATAAACCTTCTTAAAAAGATATTAGTATCATCCATACACCTCTATAAAGGGAATTATTTGAGTGTGGCCTAATTATGAGGTGCTGCAATTCCATGTATAAAACTGTAGACATGGGTTAGTAGTGTCTGTCCATGAAATCCCTGGACAGACACATTTCTTTCTAATCAGACAGTTTACTGAGTGAGTATGTATTGATTCAAACTCTGCAGTCTGATGTTTTCCTTTCTCTAACAATTTCTCACTCTTCCCATGGTAGCATCCCTGTTCCTGGGTCATAGTGGGTGGCTTATCAATTGTTTCTAGTTCTTGAAAGGAAAGCCAAGAACTACCTTGTCCATCTCAATCAAGAGAAAATCATTCAATCTTTGAGAAGTGTAAACTGTCATTGGTCTCTTCCAAACCAAAACTCAAACACTTTTCAAAGTTCCATCCATAACTTCCATCACTCAACTGCATCAAATATAGCTAAGACAGTTCCAGGTAAAGGCTTCATGGCAATATACACAGCACAACAAAATAAGACACTCCTGAAAATTAATAATGCAATTCCATTTAATAAAATTAGGAAAGCAAGAGCTATACATATATGTATGTATATATACATATATATCACTAAATGTGAGACTGGGAAGGTCGTTCAGTGGTTCATAGCCTAAGAGTCATTGTTGCTCTTGGGAAGGATTTGTATTCAATTGTTTGACCCTACACTGATCACCTTATAGCTGCCTGTAACTCTAGTTCCAAGATTTTTGATGAACTTTTCTGGAATCTCCATGTACTGCATCTGTGTGGTAGCATTTATATACTCAGGCATACACACATGACATATATAAACAAATAAAATTATAACAAAACTAAAACAAGGAAAAATAGTCAATAGAAGATCAGAAGGCCATGAAATTGAAGATAAAACAAAGAGAAAAAATTCAATGAAGCAAAAAGATGTTTCTTAGAACAATAATAAAAAGTACCAAAACTCTAGTGAGACTGTCTTTCAAATGAAGATAATCACTAATCTTAGCAATAAAACAGAGACATCAATAGAGATCCTAAAGGTGAAGACATCAAAATGATTCTGAAGATCTATTATGTATGGTTCTAAGATACATACTTCACAGCTGTCAGACTAGTCCATCTAAAACGGTGGTTCCCAACCTTCCTAATGCTACAACCCTTTGATATAGTTCTTCATGCTATGTAACCCCAATCATAAAATTGTTTTTGTTGCTACTTTATAACTGTAGTTTTGCTACTGTTGTGAATAGTAATATAAATATATGCATTTTGCAATGGTCTTAGGCAATGAAAATTTTGTTTGCCTCCCCAAAAGGGTTGTGACCCACAGGTTGAAAACTGCTGCTCTAAAAAGACAAAGTGCTACAACCTACCAACTATGAAAATAATTTGCACAGTCTTAGAGCTAGAAAATATAATTTTCATTTTACAATGTAAAATGAAGAAAAATTTCCAAAATTACTAGAGTTTATTGGAGAACTTTAGCAAATGCTCAGTGAATAATTAACACCAATTTTCTACAATAAATTCATTAGAGGGAGTAAGATTCTCAGTGTATTTTAACACCATAATGTAACTCAGATATCAAAATTTCACAAAAGAAAGACACACACACACACACACACACACACACGCACACACACGCACACACACACAAAATCTACTAACTATAAGCCAGTGTCTTTTAGAATTTTTAGTAAATTAACTTTAGTCATGTCCAAAGCATCATGACTAAGTTGTATTTAATCCAATTTTGCAGCTCTTTTTCATTTCAGAACCAACCATTGTAATTCACTAAATTTTTATCATCACTAAATATAGCTGCTAAAGGAAACAGACTATCTAATAAGTGGCACAAGAAAATGATTCTATTACATCATATGTTGAAGCAAGAAAACATTTAACAAACTCCACTAATCAATGCAGTTAGACTGAATGAAGACTTTCTTAGCCTCATAAAGTATCTACAAAAACCTAACATGTAGCTAGAGTTTTCCTGCCTGGCCCATAGTCAGGACAAATCTCTCTCACCCGCCTGTCCCACAGCCACTCAGACCCAATCAAGTAAACACAGAGACTTATATTGCTTACAAACTGTATGGCCATGGCAGACTTCTTGCTAACTGTTCTTATAGCTTAAATTAATCCATTTCCATAAATCTATACCTTGCCTCATGGCTCGTGGCCTACTGGCATCTTCACATGCTGCTTGTCCTGGTGGCGGCTGGCAGTGACTCCTGCCTTCCTGTTCTTTCTTTTCTCCTCTCTGTTAGTCCCGCCTATACTTCCTGCCTAGCCACTGGCCAATCAGTATTTTATTTATTGACCAATCAGAGCAACACATTTGCCATACAGAACATCCCATAGCACTAACATATCATACTTATTTAGAAAAAAAAAACCCTAAATACTGTCTCTTTCTTTCAAAGACCATAAGTAAAACAATTCTCTTTATGCCATTATGTATAATACCGGAAAGCCTAGCCACCGTAATAAACCAATTAAATACAAAACTCATAGAGCTTGGAAAAGAAGAAATGAAAACGTCCATAGTGTCACATTCTGAATATTTTGTTTGTTTGTTTTGTTTTGTTTTGTCAAGTTCACAGAAGCTAGAATTATTTGGGAAAAGAACCTCAATTGAGAAAATTTCCCTATCATATTGCCCACAGAGAAGTCTGGGAGGCATTCTCTTTATTAATGACTTATGTGTGAGGGTCTGATTCATGGTGAGTAGTGCCACCTCTGGGTTGTATAAGATAGCAAGCCAGTGAGCATCATTCTTCCATGACATCTGTTTCATTTCCTGCCTTTAGGTTCCTACCTTGGGTTCCTGCCCTGATTTTCCTTAGTGATGGAGTGTGACCTGAACATTTGTCTTAGTTAGTGTTTCTATCGCTGTGAAGAGACACCATGACGATGGCAACTCTTATGAAGGAAAACATTTCATTGGGGTTAGCATACAGTTTCAGATGTTTAGTCCATTATCATGAGAAGCATGGCAGCATGGAGGCAGATACAGTGCTGGAGAAGGAGCTGAGAGGTCTACATCTTGATCCACAGGCAGCAAGAGCAACTGTGTGTCACACTGGGTGTAGCTTGAGCATAGGAGACCTCAACGCATGCCCCCACAGTGACACACTACCCCCAACAAGATCACACCTATTCCAACAAAGCCACATCCCATAATAGTGCCACTCCCTATGAGAAGCATTTTCTTTCAAACCACTACAACCTTGAAAGGTGAGATAAGCCCATTCTTTCTCATATTGCTTTTGGCCATGATGTTTTATTATAATAATATAAAGCCTAACTAAGACATTGTAGATAACACTTTATAAGAATATGTCAAGCAACTAACAAGATGAAAGCAGACTAATAGGTGAGTTTAGTAATACACAATCAACACATAAAAATCCATTTTACTTTTCAGTTTGGGAGATGGTTCAGTGGGTCTAGAGCTTGGCATGCAAGAGTCTTAATCCCTAGGTCCTGTCTAAGAGCCAGTTAGACATTGGGACCTATATGTCAATCCAGAACGCAGGAGGTAGAGACAATGAATCACTGGTGCAATTTGGACAATCTTATTAACTGAAATGATAAACTCCTGGGATCCTTCATCAAACTTGGGTCTCCACAATACACCCACATACACATGCAGGTGCATCCACACTCACATGTGTGCCAACACACATGGGAACACATAGCCATACATGCAGGTGATACACACACACACACACACACACACACACACACACACACACACACACACACATAAAATCAAGTATTGATTTCACTTTTAAATGCAGGAGGCTTCTAGCTTATGGTGTTTCAATTTAAGATTGTTTTATCATATACTGGTGTGAAAGTGATACACAGATTTAGAAACCATGCCTCAAAATTTGAATTTCATGTGGCTAGCAATAGGCAGCACAGGGCTCTCTTCTGGTAGTGGGCAATAGCATCAGCCACAGCTTCTAGTCATCCATAGGGCTATGGAAGCAAATGACCATTGCTCTGTAGCTTTCTGTTTTGCATAAGTATAGCTTCTTGTGGTTAGGATGAATGCACATATTGCACAGCTGGTGATAATCTCAATTAGTGATGTGTTCATTAGAACATGACTCCATTGTAAGTCAAAGAGCACTTGTGTTAACATAAAGAAATAGAAAAATAATTTAAAAATCAACTATCCCTTATAACTGACTTTACAACATGTATATACTTAACTGAATGTTTGAGAAAATGTTTCCTCAATCTTCACAATAAAAGTACAAAGTGCTGACTTAAGAAATAAAAGATCTAAGAAAAGAAAAAGGTATTCTGTGTTCATAAATTAGAAATCAACACAGAGTTAAGATTGGAGTCTTCTTAAACTGACTGGTAAGTTTGCTTCATATCAAAACCTCAGCAGGAGTTGTAGACCTCAACAATCTCATCCTATATGTGTAAAGAAAAAGAAAATTCTGTGATATTTAAAACCATCTAAAAAAAGAAAACCAAAATAGAAAGAATTACTCTTTCTGCAGCAATGACTCCCTTTGCATAACAGGAATGCAGCATGAAAGAGATTATGTGGTGGTGACTGATTCTATATCCTAGCTACAAAAATCTATACATTTTTACCTGTTAATGTTTAGTCACCTTTCCCTTACTGTGGTGAAGTAACCAAGGTAATCAACTTAAAAGGTGGAAGTGTATATTTACCCCTATAGTTTCAGAAGTCTCAATTTGTGTTTGCTTGACTGGTCATTTCTGGTCTTTTGGAGCCACCATGGATTAGAGCAGCAGTGTCTGAAGCAGGAAGACTGTCCACCTCATGGCAGTGAGGAAATGAAGGCTGATATAAGGGCTGCGGTGAAAAGGGATCCTCAAAGGAATAATCCCTATTACTTAACTGCCCTCCATAAAGCCCTACTTAAAGGTTTTGCCATCTCTAAATAGCCCTACAGCCTGAATAATGACCCTTTGACATATAGGATCTTTGATAACCATTTAAGACCTGAATTATACCAATGTGTGAGGTTATAAGGTGCTTGGAAATAGTTTGCAGGATGGAACAGATTGATGGAGCTGTGAGTATTCTCACAGCTTCTGCTAAGTCATGGGCCTGTATTCTTTCCTGTATTTTGCTGTGAATGATTGAAAAGTCCCTGTTCTTTTCATTCAAATATACACAAATATTATTTTGAAAAATTAATAAACAAGTTACAAATGGGTTGTCATTTCATCCTTTGATGCTTGTTTTTATTTCCTAAGTAAAATATCTGTTCCCTGTGGTGGTATTTTGTTCCTCAAAGTATTGTGAACCCTAATAAACTTATCTGGGGTCAGAGACACAACAGCCACAATATTAAACATAGAAGTTAGGCAGTGGTAGCACATGTCTTTAGTCCTAGCATTCCAGAGGCAGAAATCCATGAGTTTAAGGATACAGCTAAGCATGGTGACTCATGCCTTTAATCCCAGAAAGCAAGCCTTTAATCCCAGGGAGTGGTGATAGAAAACAAAAAGGTATATAAAGCGTGAGGACCAGAAACTAAAGGCATTTGGCTGGTTAAGCATTTGGCTGCTTAAGCATTCAGGCTTTTGAGCAGCAATTCAGCTGAGACCCATTCTAGATGAGGACTCAGAGTCCTCCAGTCTGAGGATCCGGCAAGGTGAGGTAGCTGTGGCTTGTTCTGGCTCTCTGATCTTCCAGTGTTCACCCCAATAACTGCCCTCAGGTTTGATTTTATTAACAAGAATTTTAAGATTCCTGTTACAGTTTCCTGTAACATAGAAAATAAAATATAATCTGTAGTTGTTGATTTTTACTCTTTGACTCCTTTGGGACCAAGTTACCAAATAAATACATATGGAGACTTATTATTACTATGAATGCCCAGACTTAGCTTGGTTTGTTTCTACTAGGCTTTTCTTAATTTATATTACCCCGTTTACTTTATGCCTTTCTGTATACATTTCATTACTTCTTACTCCATGGCTTACTCTGTAGCTGGGTGGCTGGCCCCTGATGCCCTCTTCTCCTTCTCCTCTTTTTGCTCCTTGATCTCTTTTCTCCCAGATTTCTCATCCTATTCATTCTCTCTGCCTGCCAGCACTGTCTATCCCTTCTCCTGCTTTGCTTTTGGTTGTTCAGGTCTTTATTAGTCCAATTAGGTGTTTTAGACAGGTAAAGTAACACAGCTTCACAGAGCTAAACAAATGCAACATAAAAGAATGCAGCACATCTTTGGATTATAAAAAACAAATGCTACACAATATAAACACTGTAACACATCTTAAAATAATATTCCACAACAGTAATCAATTTTACTATTAAGTCTATCAACTCCATTTGAATTTCACCTATTGTTTTACTAGTTTTCTTTCTGGATTCAGATTCATATCTGTGACTGAATATTTAGTTGTTATGTGTTTTTATTTTCCTTTAATTTTTAGAGATTCATTATATTTAAATGTTTTGCTTGTTACTTTGATAATATAATTAACACATGCCATTTTCCTTGCAGCCACTTCTTGTTTGGGGTGTGTTTGAAGTGTTCTAGTGTTGTTTGAATCTTGGGCTTTGCTCTCTTGCATCTGGACAGCAGGGTGTTCACTGCTTCATTTTTAGATACAATGTTTTCACTTTCTTACAGTGATTCTGGGTTTTCCTTACTACAAAGTAAATAATTAAATGCTACATGTTAATATGAATTAAATATGAATTTTTGGACACTAAGAAAATATCTTTTTCTATACTAAATTTGTATCCACTAGTTTTTGTACTGGTTGCTAATGCTTTGCACAAATCCTGTGATGATAGCCATGAGGTGTTGGAATTCCATAGTGCTACATATTTGATTTCTTTACCTATTGCAAGGCAGAGTTCACCTATCTTCTCTTATCCATTGACTTATATCTGTGTGGACTCTCAGATTTCTATTCAATTCAATGTTGAGAATGATTGTTACTGTTATAGTTTATTTAAATCATTACTAATTTCTTGAGTTTTTATTATTAAGAATTTCATAAGCTGTATAATGAAATATGATCATATTGACACCTACTTCTCCTTCCAAACTCCAGTGGCTACAAACAGAATGGCTCTCCTCTTTCAGCAACTCTCAACTGCCAATAGCTCCTCAGTAAGGGATGGGTTTTGGACATTGTCTACGCCATCTACCTCAGAGTTTTGTCTGACTGTATTTTATGCAGGACTTGGACAGGTAACCACATCTCATGTGAGCTCATTGAGATATTCCCTTAGCCTTGGGAGAAGGAAGGGATTGGCATAGGTTTCCTGTTGAGGTCTGAGCACTCAATGTTCTCTTCTTAGCACTTGACCAGTTATGCATCTCTGTATTGACTGCTGCTGGTTGCAAAAGAAGCTTCTCTAGCCAAGATTGAGAGTAGTCTAGGTCTATGAATGCAAATATAAATATTTATAAGGTACTTTGACAATGTGACTATTTAGCAAAGCAAGTTCTATCCTAGAGCCTATGACCTTTCCAACCAAGGGCCTTGAACTACCATTACAGTAACTACTGGTATGAAATTCCCTCCTGTAGAGCAAGCCTCAAAAATGGTGGTATTTTATTTGTACTGAAATGTGATTTTAATTGTATGTTAATAAATAAAGTTGCCCAGGGGTCAGAGCTATTAGAGCCATAGCAAGAGCATGGCGGTAGTGGTGTACGCCTTTAATCCCAGCACTTGGTAGAAGAGCTTGGTAGATCTCTGTGTGTTCAGGGATACAGCCAGCATTGGAGACACATGCCTTTAAGACCTGGAGGGCTGTACTTACAGTGACGAGGCAGTCATGTGTCTGGGTTTACAACCAATGAGAAAGCAGAACAGAAAGACTATCTAAAGATAAATAGACAGGAAGTAGGTCTCTTTCGGAGAGGTAGGACCACCGCAGGAAGAAGGGTAAGATTTTAGCTCTGAGCTCTGACCTCTTGGCCTTCTTCTTTACATTGGTTCTGTGTTTCTTATTTAATAAGACTGTTGGTTACATCTGCACTCAAATCCAATGAGAATATGGTTAGTTACTCCATCACAGTCACTCTACTATTGCATTAGAGGATACAACTTGTCTGGTGGGTTATTATTGCAGCAAAAGTGGTCCAACACTAGATAAAAACATCAACGTCTTTTCTCAGGAGCCTGCAGAACACCTTCCAGCACTCTGAAAGCTAGCCAACAGCAAGGGAATTTTCAGGTTAGTTTTACATTGATTTCTCTATGTCCTGAAGCAAAATATGTAATGTCTTCACTTACAGAGCCTTATACTGTAATTATAGTGGGTAACCAAGGACAATTTCAATAGCTCACATTGTTTTGGAGGCCTCTGGGGCCTCCCAGTCCAATAACTCATAGAGAGGTGCCCTATGCCTTGCACTGTGATTTTCATTTAATTAGCATATCATCTGGGAACAGCATTGCGTGTTCATGGATAGGAATTCCATTGGACCTCTTTTATTTTTTGTAATTTAAACTTTTACTTTGAAATAGCTTACTAATTCATGTATTTGCACGTGGTTTCTTCTTCCATCTGAATTTTTGTGAAGTTATCCAATACCCTTGCTCTCATCTTCCCACCCACTTCACTGGTATAAGTTTGATTTTATTTCACATATATTCTACTAACTCTCTGACTTTTAAAATTCAGTCGTGAGATAGTAGGTTTCAACGTAGCCCTCCCCTTCACCTTTTATTTCCTTCATACTTCTGTGGCACTCTCTTCTGAAGCCTTTACACCTCCCCAGTATTTCGCCCATCTTTTTGTCTTTTACCTATAATCTAGTATTACCCAGCCCCTAATGTTCCCAAATCTAAACCCATTTCTAACATTCTGGCTTCCACAAGGAAATTAAACACACACAAGTTAAACACACAAAAGAATTTGAAAGGAGATCCTGTAGGTCAAGGAGAACATGTGACATTTATCTTTTGGGATCCAAGTTACCTTACTCAGTTTTTTTTTTCTTCTTCCAGTTCCATCTATTCAACAGCAAATTTCACATTTTCACTTCTCTTTGTAACTGAGTAATATTCCATTATATACACAAACCACAGTTTTCTTATCCATTCATCTACTGATGGACATCTAGATTGACTCCATTTTCCTCCTATGGTGAGTAGAGCAAAAATGAATGAATGCACAAGGACCTCTGAAGGTGGGGTATAAAGTCATTGGGTGTATGTCCAGGATTGGTATAGGCAGATCACATGGCAGTTCTATGTCCAGTTTACTAAGATACTTGCAGGCTGATTTCCAAAGTGGTGCATTAGTTTCCATCCATCCGTACAGTGGAGGAGGGTTCCTGTTTCCCCACCCTCAAACTAGTGTTTGCTGTCATTTGTGCCCTGGTGACAGCTGTTTTGACTGGGGTCAGCCATCTCGAATTCCATTTCCTTCCTTCCTAAGGCTATGAGAGCCCTTTAATGTGTTTGTGTTCCTCAGCCATTTACCTTTCTCTTGAGAATTTTCTGTTCAGTTTCATAGCCAATTTTTAAACCGAGTTGTTTATTTCTTCTTATTGGTTGATTTTCTGAGTCCTTTGTTCACTATGGACAACAATCTTCTGTCAGAGAAACCCATTCTGTGGACTATTTGCTCACATCACAATTCTCATTATTACTAATTTTAAAGCTCATTATTTCCTCCTTTGTCCTCTTGACTCTTTTCATCATCCCTTGATTACTTTCTCTGGCTGTGGTACAAACGAGATTAATTTTGATTCATAAGAACATTTTCCTTGTCAATTTGCCCTCACTGCCAGTGTGTTTGTGGTCTCCCTCAAGTACATACTAGACAAAAGGACAATAAAGATGCTGGTTGTGTTATCACTACACCAGGTTCATCCTATGACTTCTCTGGCCCAGTGTCAACATCAAGTCTTCCTGACCCTTTGTTATTAGCTGTCACTCTTCCAATGCCTTAGTAAGAAGTTCTCTCTCTCTCTCTCTCTCTCTCTCTCTCTCTCTCTCTCTCTCTCTCTCTCTCTCTCACACACACACACACACACACACACACACACACACACTCATGCACACTCCTCCCTCCTACACACTAATTAAGTCACATCTAGATCTAGAATTCAGAATCTATTCAGGCATTGTAGGGTCAGTGCTGGCCTTACTGATACCTATATTTTCAGCTGTCGATAAACTGGCTTCCATTATATTTGATATTTACTAATGCAATCCTTCTTCCACAATCTCCAGGACAATTTCCACAGTACCACACCTGGGCTCCACATGCCATCACCCTTGAAGAATATTTCCCTGTGTTCATTTCTAGATGTGTCTCTCTAACCCACGTGAGATAAGATTTCCAATTTATGGGACCTTAGCAAGTGAAAGATACTGGAATATCTATAATTCAAAATGTACGTAAACTTATAAAATATAGAGCCATCTGTAGAGCTCAGATGAAATATTCAGCAAATTTTAGAGAAAAATATTAATTTTTTCATAAAATACTTACTATATTCTTCCTAAATACATATTTTGTTGACCATTTCTCTAAAGAAAACAAATGCTTGTTTTTCTTGTATCATCAATCTCATTTCCCCCCAAAAAAATACCTTTTTGGTTTTTTACAGGTAGTGTCAAACCAGGGGCTCAACTGTGCCAGGCAAGTACTTTGCTACTAGGTTAGATCCTCAGCCAAATAAGAATATATGTACATGACACATGCATGCACACATACCTACATCTCTCTATGTAATTGTCTTATTCTCTGTACTAATAGGTTATGTAAACATCTGGAAAGTTATTACTAGTTAGCAAGCTTTAGATTTACTTTAGGATGTTTCTTCCAACACACACTTCTTGTCAAAGCCAAAACCACATTCATTTTTGAAACCTCCCTTCCCCTCTGAGCATCACAATAATGTTGGTGAAGGTGTGTCAGCCCTGCTCTTCTGCAGTTTACATATGTGGCTTACTGTTAGCAAGTTTGTTTTGCCCACAAACATGTTCAGTGTTGTGTTTTGCATTTTGCTTCAATACAATGTTTATACTCATAACTCTTATTTAAAATGATATCTCTCCACTTAATTCATGTCATTTCACTTGCACATTCTCAATCACATGACCAGTCAATCAAGTCTCTCTTTCTGTGGACTTTATATTATTCTCTAGGGGGTGGGGGTGGGGGGGCAGAACAAAACTTTCTTTAACATTTTGGTTGATATTTCAAAAATAATGCAATGGACACACTGAACTTTCTGAAGCCAAAGACAGGTGACTCCTTTTGTCACTTTTCCCTGTAATTAGTGCCTCAGAGTTATGGCATTTTTTAAAAGTAGTTCTATGAGGTTAGCCTGGCTCAACCTTAGCTGCTAAGCCTTTCCTTCTGTTGCCCTCTTCTTGTCAATTTGGTGGAAGGAAATTGCTTCTGAATGTAAAATTTAAATGTGCTTTTTAGCTATTAAGGATGATGTAGCATCCAGGATCTTAATATTCCTCCCACAGTCCATGACTGAGTGATAGCACAAATGCTTTGATTAAAATGTTTACAAATTGGTGTTTTTGAAGGCTGTTGCATGAATATCTCAAGCAGCAAAACTCAATAAATCTTTGCACAGCTCGAAGAGTAGTCTTTACCTAATTAGATAAATCACCAAGTTCCACAAAGCAATTCCAGGCCAATGGATTTAGGAGGCATCCAAGGTGATCTCTATTTAAATTTTCCATTATAAGACAAATGTTTATAAACAGACTTAAGACCCAAAATGATGCTGTCAATACATTTGGCACAACAACGGGTATTTAAATTCTAGGAAGGAAATCTCCCAAGTAAATGCTCACCAAGCCATAGCCTTGGCTCATATATCATGGTACAACCCAAGAACAGATTTTGCATGGTGGTAATGATTTATTTTGTTTCTTCCCTCTAAGTAGTGACTAAACTAATTTTGAATACAATAATGATATACACACTTTAGAAAGAATGTCAGCAACATTAGTGTGTTTAAGTCATCCTAAATTTATGATTTTTCTATTATATCAACCCATACATACACCTTGATATTGGGCCTGTTTCTTATTTTTGTCTTTGGTATGAGGTTGTGGTTAAGAATATCGATTGTCTCTGTTGGAATCTCAATGCTATCACTTTCTAGCTCTGTGGACTTAGCCATGCTATTTTAACATTTCAGTTACTCAGTTGTTTGATAAGTAAAAATTAGGAAAATAAAAATGCCTATATCAATAAATTATCAAATGTTAAACTCATGAGCAATATATATTAGAATTTGTGAAAGATATATTATTTGGGTCATATGATTTAAAATAGTACTATTACAGATAGTAATCATTACTGAAGAAATTTCTTCTAAATTCCCTAGTTATGTGACAGGCTTTAATAGACAAATCTAATATTGACTAACAATCATTCCTTCATGCTCCTTAGTATTAACTATTCAGTTTCGATTCTCAATTGTCCTGAATTTTTACCAAGTAAAAATATAATCTTTATTTTATATTAAAAAATTTTGCATGGTATTTCCTTTGCTTTTACTACTTTAAATTTTTTGTTAGACTTCTCTAATGATATTGGACCATGGAATAAGGAACCACAAATTGACATCAAACTGAGACACTCCATGTTTTCTTGTGGAAGCATCAGAGTTTCTAAGTGAATTTTGAGGACACATTATTCTCTTGTGATTTCTTCTGTCTCCTCATTAGTTCTGGCAATAAATGGACATTTCCCTATTTTCATCTAGCAAATACTGCAAAGTTATGAGGACAAACAAAGAATAATACAGTTTATGGCCCTGTCCTCATCTAGCTTCAATGTGGTAGCCACAAGAGAAGAAACAAGGCTTTGTACATGATAGTTGTGGAAATAGGGCTTTTGGAGAGATAGTCAAAGTTACATGAGATCATAAGAACAGAATCCTAATCCGATAAATGATTACAAAGGAAAGGAAAGGAAAGACACAGCACTGTGTGTTTGCTCACTCTCTCTCCCTCCCTCCGTCTCTCTCCCTCTCTTTTTCTCTCCCATCCTCCTCTAGTTCCTCTCTAACTTCTCATCTCCACCTCAGTCTCCCACTCTCTTGTCTCTTGTTTATTTTACATGAATTTTAATGTGAACCCCAGTTATTTCCTATTGTCAACCAATTCTGATCTAGAAATTTAGTGTGTATTTTGGCCTGTAATCTCATTTTTTTTCTGCATATTTTATATCATGTGTAAGGAAGAGGGAAGGAAGGGATGGTATCTATATGTTAGGTGACATTTATCACTAGGAAGAAAGTTAAAGTCCATCTGGAAGTTGTACCCCGGCTATGTTCATTGTGTGTGAGGACATGAAATTTCAGCTTCAATGGCAGCTATCTGAGTCCTTTGCTTATATTGTAGAGACTAATCCATGACATGACATAAAAGCCTCCAACAGTATGATGCAAATTCATTCTGGTAACTGAGCCAAACATTGGAATTATTGTATAATACATTAATCACATGTCATTTAAAATATATGGTAGCCTCTTTCATTCTGGCAACTACAATAATTGTCTTATAACTCCTTCACCCTTCACTCTAGATCCCTGTCACCTTTAATCAATATTTCATTTAGCTTAGGTTGCTTTTTAGGTAAGATAACTCCAATCTCTTTTGCAGGATATATTAAGACCTTATACTCTTGTGTTTCTCGGGCACTTGTTGCTGTAACCAATTGTGTGTTTCCAATATTGCCAATGGGCCTCTATTGTTTGGTAATTTTCAATAATAATCTTGGCTGAACAAGCTCATATTACATTTTTCCCTATCTTGCTGGATAGCCCATCACCTTAAATGATTAGGTGAGAGTTATAGCAGATTCTCAGTGGACATGATTTTGGAGGGACTACTTTGAACATAGGAAATGGATGCACCCTCTGGGAAACCATGAAATAGGATAACTAATTACATGTGTAGAAGATGAGTATTTACAATGAAATTGGCCAATTATACTCATTGTTTCTCAGTTTCTAGACCCAATTCTTGTAGATCTAGAATAAACTGTAATAGTTACTGGTGATTACAACAGCATGTAATCCACACCTTGGAAAACAGTGGCAGATATCCTTAGTATGTTGCACTAAGACTGACATAGTAACTGAGCCTTTGAGAGTCTATGTTACTGCTCTGTGACACTTATCTCTTTTGAGCAAACAATATCTAGCAGATCCTGTGAGTTATGCAAACAGGTATCCTACTACCCAGTATCTTTCCTCACACTTTCCTCCTGGGTTGCAGTCCTTAACACCATGCTGGGACTTGATTCACTAAGATACATAGCACTATGATAAAACACACTATGGATGGTCATAGTTGATGATAGTGGCAGATTAGACATTAAAATTAGTCAAAGCAAAGAAGCAATTTAAGATGAACTAGGTGTGTGGTTCCAGGTGTCCCTTCTCCAGTGGAGTTGCATGGGATAATTTCCAGAAATCAGGGTGTCTAAGGAGAACAGGTCAACCAAGTTGTGCATTACAGATTTTCACAGGGTCAAGCACATAGATGCATGCAGCGACTCTGTGACTGACCTCTAGAGTGAAAATTGTCACTCTCCAGAAACCACACCATTAGAATGTACTATCTGATTTCACTGGTATGTTGTAGCCCATAGCCTTAGGCATACAAGCAAATACTTACCAGACAGTATGTTATAAGAGCTCAGAGTGTATCTCCTGGGAGCCAGCTAAGAGTCTGTCCTTAGTTAGGCTTTTCTTACACGTGTGCTGAGTTTTACTAACAAAAGCATACTGGGTTACCCCTTGCCTATATATTCTCGTCAGGTGTGCAGTGGGTTTCTTAGCCTAAGGCCATTCATGTAGGTCATGTTATAGAATATTGTCCAACAGGACACTTTGTAAGCTAACAGAGGGTTGTGCTACTAACAGAGGAAACAGTTTCAATGAACAGAAGGCACATGGTTTACATTTGGGACAAAAAGATTTCAGAGTTCAGAGCATTAAACATAACAACAACAAAAACATGCACGACTAGCAAGATAACTGTGGTTACCAACATCTACTGCTATTGCAGAGGATCAGCTTTCCATCTCAGTTCCCAAACCTGGAGGCTCACATCTGCCTAGAACTCCACCTCCAGGAAAGCCATTGCCCTCTTCTTGTCACAACAGCTGGCTACACTCATGTGCACAACTCCTTACACAGACACACACATATAGAATAAGAAATACAAGATAAATCTTTTTAAAATAAAGTCATCAGGAATAGCATTTGTTGTGATAACTGAAATCTGAGGAGGTAAGAGACCTGGAGAAACAAGCAGAGAATGAGATAAGTGAGGGGATCATCCAAACAAATTACCATGCTCCAATATTTCTCGGTGCAGGGATTGACTGTTCTAAAGAATCTAGTGAGGAAAGGTCAAGAACAGAAATCAAAACCTCTTTTTCATTCAAGTCACCTAAGATCCAAGAGTTCATTCCTCCAGGCTGGAGCTATTGCCTTTGCTAGTTCTCATGTTGTTGATTGACTTGGTAATAGGGTATCAGAAATTGTTCTCTCCAGTACGTTGATAGGAATCAGAATAGGATTTGCCAGACTTAAGTCCAGTAAGTTAAAAATCATTATTATAGTATGTTTTCTTTACTGAAGAATCAATGTGGAGAGTTTTTAAGATAGCTCTTATAGACAGACTAGGAATGTCCATGATAATAAAAATAATTGAGCCCTGTAATAATAAAAAAAGTGAGCCCTGTAATAATAAAAATCTGAGGATGGTTTCATCCAACTGTGGAGGAGGAATGGAGGGCACAGTGGCTATAAAATAGCCCCAAATGTAATGTGAATAATGACACATAAAACAGTTGTCAGTTGTAGCTAGCATGCCTTCCTATTTTTATTCCTACTTTTCTTTCCCCTGGAAAAGCAAGTTATTTCAGAGAACTAAGTATTCTGTTACAGGTTATGAAATCTTTGCTCAGTGACCTCATAGGAAACCATAATATCATGTTATAAAATATTCAGTTAAATTGCCCAGATGCTACTATGGATGAGTCTCCAAATTACAAAATGTTTATGTCAACATCATATTTTATTTGCATTATTTATGGCACAACAAACACACAGTCTCAGATGGTTCTTTTTATCAGGCTACTATTCAGCAGCTGTTAACATTCCAGAACATGTATGAAGAGGCTCTCCTGTGCACACACATGCTAGTATTTGTTATGGCGTACTCAGAAGAGCTAACCTTGGACTTTTAGAAAGTAGGTAGCATTGCCAAGACTCTTCGGGTAATTACCTCTGTTCACTAAATTACTGATTTAAGATGAGTATCTGTGCTTTTTATGTATTCAGACTATTCTATTATTCAGTTTGGATGATGTCTAAAGATGGGCCTGCCATCTTCTCTCCCCTCAGCGTTACTATACTCTGATGTAGGGTCTATCTAATAAGGTGATAGATTCTAATTTGTCCATTTTACCCTCACATCTTGGATTCTTCTATTATCATCTGTAATTGTAATCTTAAAGTTTTTAACAGCATTCCTAGGTGGGAACACCAATGCTCAGCTTTCAATTACATACAAAATAAACTGCAGCCATAGGACAAGCCAACCCTACTATGTCAATTCTCTGACACTCAGCCTAAGCATCTTCAACCCACTCAGAGACTGAGAGTGTTTGTGCATAGCTTAGAGTAGCTTCTCCTTTTTATAATGAACTCTAAGGTTTACTCAAAGAGAACTTAAGTATCTGAAAATCAATATTATTCTGGACCAATGAGATGGACTGGCTGGAAAAGGGACTTGTCACCAAGCCTGACAACCTTAGTTCCATTCCTGGGACCCACATGGTAGAAGGAGAGAACTGAGTCCCACAAGTTAGCTTCTAGGACACATCTGGGAACACACACAGTAAATAAGTAATGTAATTTAAAAAATTCAGAAAAAAATTCTCGTATTTTTAAGCAATCTGTGAATGTCTTCATTGACTTGTAGTCTTTTTCCAGTTTAATATTCATGTGAAAACCATGGCTGAAGTTGATTACTCACCAGTCTACTGATAAGTCATGAACTCCTGGAGTGAAGGGGCTGCTTATTTTTTTAGATTAGGACCTTCAAACTACTCATGTTTCTGATTCTAGTATATGACCAGAAACCAGTTCTTCCTAGCTCTATTTTGTGTAGTGATTAGAGAGCCACACAGAAAGAGGTTAATGATTCTTGAGCTATGACAGCATAGCTGGACAATCTCAGATAGAAGAATCAAAGTCAAACCTTAACACATTTGCATGCAGTGATGCATACTCTTAAAACAATCTGGGAGCAGCCTGTCAGTGCCAATGCCAGGGACAGTTAATGTTGAGGTTGCTATCTCAGGTTTTAAGATGAAGGAACTGAGACATAAAACAGCAACAAATAATGAGATGACCTGTAAGATGCAGCTCTCAGTTGGCTTTGCTCACGTCAGCATCTGGGGCCTTAATGCAGTCATGAGGAGTTTGGGGAAATTATAGCATGCTGATGTTTTATTTTGTGTCAGCAAATTTCTAGAGCATTGTATTATACTATTAACTCATATTGTATTCATCCTTGCTACACTAGAAACATACGGTTATTAGATTTGGAATATTATTAGCATAAATGCAATCTCAAGTAACATGGAAATTAACACAAGGAAACTCAGAAGCATCCAAGAAACACTGTTAGCTGTAGAAACCTCACGTATTAGCATAAGAGACAAGCGAATTCCAAGTGTTTCTGAAATTATAAGACAACCACTGTTTATGAGGTGATAACACCATGCAACAATTAGAAGCAAATTATTCTTCGATGGCCATTAAAAATCTATCCTCTGTCTCTGCTTCTCCAAGGTTATTGAATTAAATTTGTAAAGTTCTGAGGCAGCCATCACCACTGTCATTGTTATTTTTACTGTTCTGACCCTATTTCAGGTTCTAAAAAGACTAATGTTCCACAGGCAAGGATTTAAAAAGGATATTTTATCTTCTGTGCTATAACTCAAAATCATTCTGGAACCCACTGACCTTGTCTAGCATTTTGCAGACTCTTCAGAAATGAAATCTTATTACATTGCATTGTGCTATAAACCGGATTCTCTTTTTTCCACCATGAAAACAATTTGCTAGAATCCTAAGTGAATAAACTATGAAACCAGAAGCAGATTGACTTATTGTCCCAAAGAAAACAGGATTGTTTTTAGAAAATAAATATTATGCCTATTCTGGTACCATTTTTATTCGACAAGGGGGAATATAAGTGCAGACATCTGGAAGTCCTGGGAATGTCTTCAAGTTATTGAAAAGCCATGCTTGAGTTAGGCTCAGAGGCCCTCACAGCACGAAGCTAGATGCCAAAAATAAAGCAAAGAAAAAGAACACTAAATAACTTCCAGAACTTTCAGAAAAACATTTAAATGGAGAGATACTTGACATTTTCAAAATAGAGGGACTAATAATTAATGACTTCAAAATTGGGTGTTACTAAATTGGAAGAAATTTTAAGCCTGTTTTTCAAAAGTAGACACTCTGTAGACATGTGCCATTAAACTGTTACTGGAATCGGGACCAAGAATATTATAGCTAGTGAAGCACATTCTTTATCAGAACTTGAAAGTTTTGGAACATTACAGCACAGCCCTAGATCACTTTAAAACACTGAATGGCAAAATAGCATGTGAAAAATTTCCAGAATTTTGAGAAGATTCTCCTCAGTAGTTCCTTGTTATTTTCAAATTTTTCTACAATTTCTAAAAAGACTCTTATAGTTAGCTTAAAATGTTTCAGCTGCAATTAATATTACAGGGCCAGAGCTAAATGTCACTATTTCCAATAGTTCCTGTGAAATGAATACTTGGAAGAGGACCTCAAATATGTGACTAATATTGTTCTACTTCACACACCGCATTTGTAGAGGAGCGGTTTCCCAGAGGAACAGGTGTGTCAAGTGCTAGATCAGATAGACATTATTTGGGTCCACTGGCCTGAATTTCACCTCAGGGAGATTTGAAGCAGTGGAGATACAGCTGCCTCATCAGTCTCGACTAGTGAGTCAGACATGGAGCAACTGAGATGTTCAACATGCATACAGACACATAAGCACTTAGGTAGTAATATTTAGATTAATATATAAATATGTTTTGTTTTTATAAATAAGTTAAAGGTCAGCATGTGCCATTTCCAACTTTGGCCTCTGAACTTGTATATATATTGTTTTGCCTCTTTTCTTGTGTTGTTTATTGAGTCCTGTTATTTTCTTGTCTTCGCTGGATGATGTGCAGCCCATTTGTGGAAAAACCGCCACACACAGATGATCTCGAGGATACAGATACACATGTAAACATCCCAGCAGTGGAAACCAAAGCTTGGGTTCTCCCCTGTTAATTTTGTTCTGGGAATGCTGTCACATAAATGACCTCCAGGTGGCCTCTGTAGATGGGACCTGTGCTGTTTTCTTCACACCATCCTGTTATTACCTGTTAGACAGGGAATAGCTCGCAATCTTTGTACATCGACAAGTTGTACTAATATATATTTATTTATATATATTTATATAAATAAAATATTTAGTATATAAATGTATACTATAAATATATAACATGTAATATATAAATATATGTGTAAATTACACACACATATATAAATGTATATATATATATATATATACATACATACATACATTTTAAGACTTATTTTGTGCATGTGTTTGTGAGTGCCTGAAGAAACCAGAAGAGGGATCAGTTTCCCTGGAGCTGGAGTTGCTGGAAGGTGAAAGTCTCTTCATCTGGCTTTTGGGACTCAGGCTCTAGTCTCTGCAAGAGGAGCAAGCAGTTCTAATGGCTGAGGTTTTTCCTCCAGACTTCATCTATTGAGTGTAAATACAACCTGAAATAACAGATTCCCAGTCACTGCTAGCTCTTGTATTCTACACAATCCAGAACGCTTCTGAAATATCTGTGATTATGAGTTAGCTAAACCTCATGCTTACATTGAGCCAAGCCACTACTGCCTTCAGAGCCCCCTAAGCAGCCTTTGCTGAATGATACAGACCCAGGTGATAACATCACATAGACTCATGAGCTCATCTCTGCTGGGAGTCCTCTTTGCCTCCAGCTCTGGTGAGCACTTCCCAGACCTCAAGCTCCAAGAGTTTCCTCCCTCTGCACACACACACTTGCCAAATATTCCTCCAGTAGCCTTGCCAGGTGATCCTGGTCACTGTTGCTCTCAACCCTTTTTTGTGCCCAGCATCATCTGTCTTTGTTTGTGCTGATTGTTAGTTTGACTGAGTTTAGAATAGTCATGGAAACAAATCTCTGGGAATATCAGTGAGAAAAAGACAGCTGAACAGCAACATTCATCTTTCTGGTTTTTGATTACAGATGCAATGTGACCAACTGCCTGAAGGTCTTGCTGGCATGCCTTCCCTGCCATGATGGGTCTATCCTTGCAAATTTTGAGCTAAAGCTAACTCTCTGTCGTTAGATGACTTTTATTGAGTATTTTTACCTCACCAATAAAAAAAAATAATGAACAAAATGCTAAATATTCCTAACACTCCACTCTATCCCTTAACTCATCAAGTGCATCCTCACTGAGATAATGCTTTTGTTTCCTTTTTAACAAGGGGAAAACTGAAAAATTTAACAAGAATCAGAGCTGGAATGACAGTTCACTGGTCAAGAGTGCTTGCTGTTTTTTAGATGGCTAACATTTAGTTCCCAGTACTTAAATTCTTAGTTCACAATTGCCTGTAACTTCAGTTGCAGAGCAGGTAACACAGCATCAGGCCTGTATGTTCTCATACACTCAGGCGCATACACATACACATGAAATAAATAAACCTCAAAAAAAGAAACCAATGACTGTTGTTGGTTGATTTTTATTCTTTGGCTCTTTCACTCTTTGTTCTTTGCTCTTTTGGGGGACCCACCACCCAGTTCCCGAATCAATCACATACATAGTCTTATTCTTACTTATAAATGCCTGGCGTTGGCCTGGCTTATTTCTAGCCAGCGTTTCTTAACATAAATTAACCTGTCTATCTTTTGCCTCTGGGCTTTTGCCCTTTTTTATTTCTATAAACCTTTTCTTTCCTTCTTATCCTGTGTCTGGCTGTGTTGTTGGGTGGCTGGCCCCTTCTTTTCTTGCTCCTTCATCCCCTCTTCCCAGATTTCTCCTATTTATTCTCTCTGCCTGCCAGCCTTGCCTATCCTCTCTCCTGCCTTGCTATTGACCATTCAGCTCTTTATTAAACCAATCAGGTGTTTCAGACTGGCAAAGTAACACAGTTTCACAGCGTTAAACAAATGCAACATAAAAAAATGCAACAATCTTTGCATCATTAAACCAGTGTTCCACAACATGAACAAATATAGCATATCTTAAAACAATATTTGATAACAAACAACCTTCAAAGTTCATTTTTATTGAGTGTAAATCTCTAGCCTTCCTGTTTTCAGCTTGTGGATTCCAACCCCAAGTCAAAGGGCTTGCTGCATGTCTGTGTCTATGCCTCACTCCGATGGGTTGTAATCATCTCATCTTTTCCAAGTCTCAGTTCCTTTACATGGAGAAATGGTGCAAAGAAATCTACTTTGCTTTCAAAGCCATGAGATACTCTGGAGAGAATTCCTTCATTATCTAACAAGAATTCTGTAGAGAAGCATTATTTCTTTCTTTGAATTTTGAAATGAAACTGGAAAGTAGACCACATACTGTGGATGTGGTGCTGTGGAGACAGAGATGTTCAGTGATGATGGGAAGCTTGTCTGTACAACTTACTTTTTTCAAACTGACATTTGGACATAAAATATAAAAATTAGAATTTTAAAGTTCATTAAGATACTAAAAAGACTGAATAGATCTCTAGAAAAATCAGATGAGACAACTGTGAAGATGGAAATGAGAGGCAGAAATGAACTCCTTGTAAGAGGTCTAAAAGGAGGTGTTTTTCCTCCAAACAATTCAAAGTCAGCATTAAGCCTTTTTCTTTAAGAAGAAAAAAAAATCAATACTCTACAATGTTTCCATTGTAAGCAATGTATCTTATCTTTAATTTACCATCTAGCACCACAACTTAAGAAATATTTTCAAAAAGGAGAAATTTTATTACAATGTTTGTAAAACTAAAACATTCCAAATATACATTTTCTTCTAATTAATGTTTGTTGCTGTTGTCATTTTCCAAAGCTGCCTGGACTGTCCACCTTATCCTAGATGGTTCCAAAGACACCATTTTCCTTTTATCTCATACTTCCCCCTTTCAACCTCTCTCACAGACACATATTCTAGATGTTTATTAACGTTAGTACTTTTAAACTTTTTAGTCTTACCCTTCTACCCAGCAAATATCCTCTTAAGAAACTTTATATATTCCTAAGTACACAATAATCATTTGTGTGATATTTCCAAATGCTCATCTCTTTCCAAATATCTTTATTTGAGCACAAGAATAACTTCTATTCTTCTATTCTAATGTTAGTAACTGGGACCACAAGAGACAGGGTAGGGATGACGAAGAGATTTTGTGATACAAATTCCAGCAGTGGTTTTTCCTTACTTGCTTTTAAACATAAGCTTTCATTTATGTAGGTCTATTTGCCATAATTGTGTGTGTGTGTGTGTGTGTGTGTGTGTGTGTGTGTGTGTGTGTGTGATGGTTTGATTGATAATGTCTGCCAAATGTTCATATTTGAAATATGCTCTAGAAATGAACATCTAGAGTGAATTAAGATAATTAGGCTTTAGGAAATGCTTTAAAAAATTTTTTTTATAAAGAATTAAGTTTAATATATATAAGATGTGCTTTACTCCATGAGGCAAGTATCCTGATACAGAGAAATGGTCTGAAGGAGATTTTCATCTTGGAACATCTTACAAGACGCATGTTCCAAAGTCCGAGTTGTATTATGTATCCCTAGAGGTACAGAGAATGTTCTCCTGCTTTCCTCATCAAATTTGGGCCACATGGACAAAGATGTGAGCAGTGCTCCATAGAACAATTGTGCTAATGATGCTAAACACAACAGAGCTTTTAAAATGCTGAGACTCTGATGCTGTGTACCATGGGGCTTTAAGGAGAAATATAGGAAGAAAAAGTTGCTGTGTAGACTCATATCTCCAAGCATGCCAAGACTGAGGTAAGAGCTGGCAATGCAAGCTTCCCTTCTGTAGTTCTGTTGATTAAGGTCCCAGCTATCTAGTTTGTGTTGGTATGATTTGTTACGATCACAAGGAAATGACTGACCTGGGAAAACTTTGATTATGATGGTCAGCCTTGTGTGAATGTTGGACTGAAGATATTCTCAAAGTCCTACTTCATTATCCTGGGCTTCCATCACCAAAAATATTCTGGTTTTGAATCAATTGTTTCTCTAATGAGTTTCTACTCTGCTCGGTAAGTACCTTTCCAAAGCATGATCCTGGAGAAAGTAATTAAGACACTTACAACCTTGTTAGTTGCAGAAAAAAAAATTACTCATGTTCATTGAAAGTCATCAGATGAAACATGTATCTGGAGGATTCTTCAAGGATACTAGAAACTTTTTCTCTGTAATATCTCCCTTTACATCCTAGGAATAACAATCTCCTGAATGCCTGATATATCCTTGATACTGAAATTAGTAGTTTACATATACTGTATCATTTATCTGCTTAATGATTCATGAATTTTTTGAAGTTTTATATATAGAATAATGTTGCTGGATGTTTCCTTCCTAGAACTGAACTTAAAATAATCTTGGTTCCCGGACTCCCTGGGAGTCCAAAACAAATTGATTACTGGGAGCATTCATATGGGTCCGCCATTCATCTCAGCTGCATGTTTGGGGAAACTGTCCTGCTCACAAGTGGGCTAAGCCACTTTATATGCTCTTCATTTTATGAGGCTTGTGAGTGGTGAGCTGAGGTAACATTGTTGTTCAAGCCCATATTCACATTATTTTAAAACTCCTTTCCTTAGGAAGCAGGAGTTACTGGTGGCAGAATCTGTGTTCAGCATGCTACTTGTTTCCCGCTTCAGAGAGAAAAATGAGTAGACTCCATCTATAAAGGCTTTTTTCAAAGCTTTGGCATATGAGGAAGTCATGGAGACAATCATAAGAAGCCATGATTACAGCCACGATTAGTGAGACTGACGGAAAGGTGCCAGCTGAGCGGACACCTGAACCTTCCAATCTCGGACACCTGAACCTTCCAATCTCTTCTACAACATCAAGTCAGTCATCAAGTGCCACTTAAGGGTTTACTCAAACCTCCGAAGGTGGTACTATCATAAATTTTGTCATAGTTCCAAATATGCAAGAGTCCTGCTGACTTCAGTCTCAGCTAGGATTCCTTGTTACTGACACACTCTCTCCATCTGGGCCAGTGAGTGCTATTTGGTTTTTAACGTTCACCATGTTTCAGTAATATCTTACAGAGTTCTTAACCATACCTCCTCATCTCTTTGCTTGAAGGCAGATAACATTAACACACATGTAGTTTCTGAAAACCTGGCACTCTTTCTCCCTCACCCATACTTCCCCCGAGGAGTTCTTACATTCATTGGTGTCCTTCTCTGATACCCAGCTTCCCTCAGCAATCAGCTAGGAACTTCTCCTTCTTGTAGAACCCTTATGTGTTCTCTTGGGAAGTAGCTCCCAATCTGGCTCCCTTCCAGAACATTTCTAGATTCTTAATTATTCTCATGATAATTAATTTGGGTGGGGGGGTTCGAGACGGGGTTTCTCTGTGTAGCATTGTGCTTTTCCTAGAACTCAGTCTGTAGCCCAGGCTGGCTTCTAACTCACAGAGATTCCCCTGGCTCTGCCTCCCAAGTACTGTAATTAGAGGCATGCACCACCACCGCCCGGCTTTGATAATTAATTTTTATATGCCAGTCTTTCCTTCATTTCCACTAGAAGTTCAGTCCCCTGACCTGAGGGCATAAATTTGTTTCAAGGTTCTTTTTATGACTACACTGCATTTTTACACCATCAATAAACTTTTCCTAAAGAAGATCTTAGTCATGGGAATCATTATTTTTTTTTAAAAAAAGTACAGGTTACTTATGTCCCGTCCTAATTAGAGTCCTGCCCCCCCCCATTTTTTTCATTTCTCCAATCAGATCACCTGTAACCTGCTACTCCCTTCTCTATTACTTCTATACCTATCCCTCCAAAGCCAGAAATAGGTCTTTTATACATTCCTGGTTTCTGTAGTTACTCCCAGATAAGAGTTCATATCTGAAGAGCTAGAGCTAGGAGCCTCAGATGAGAGAACATGTGACATTTGTCTTTCCGGGTCTGGGGTTATCTCACTCAATATGATTTTTTTCTAGCTCCATTCATTTCCCTGAAAAGTTCATGATTTCATTTTCTTCACAGCAGAATAGTATTTCATCATGTATATGGACCACATTTTCATTATCTATTCATCAACTGAAATACATTTAGGTTATTTCCATTTCCCAGTGATTATGAATAGAGCATCAAAGAACATGGTTAAGTAAGTATCTGTGAAGTAGGATGTCAATTCCCTTGGGCATATACCAAGCAGTGATACAGCTGGGTTATGGGATACAATTATTTTTATCATTTTGAGAGTTCTCTACAGTGATTTCTATCGTGACTGTATCACTTTGAAATCCCACCATCAGTGAATCAGGGGTCCTTTCCTCCTGCACCCCCCACAGAATTTGTTGTCAGTCATTTTGTTGACTTTTGCCATTCTGACTGAGGTAAGATGAAATCTCAAAGGAGTGTTAATTTGCATTTCCCAAATTACTAGGGATGGTGAACATTTCTGTGATTTTTTTAGCCATTTTATTTTGAAAACTTTGTTTATGTCCCAGGTTCCTTTTTGTAATAGGTCATTGATATTTTTATTGTGTTTTTAAGTTCTTTATATATTCTGGATATTAATCCTTTATCATATGTATAGTTGGCAAGGATTCTCTCCCATTCTGAGGGCTCCATCTTTACCTGGTTTGTTGTTTCTCTAACTGTGCAGAAAAATACAGAAGAAGAAAATGGATATGAAATAAAAATAAGAATGTCTGAAAAAGTCATAAAAATCATGCTACTATCTACCCCAAAACTATAATACATGCAGGTACATGAATAAATGTACATATATATTTTAAGTGAAAATTCCCTCCAAGAGTCAGAGATCACCTAACAAAACCTCTGATACTAGGCATTAACACTCTCCTTTTGAGTTGTTGGTCAGAGTTGTCCAGTGATTTCCATTTCTTGTATTTTCCATTCTTGTCATTGTCCTTGGTTGCCATCCAGAGTACGAAGGTAAGTCCCTACTGCTGAAGACACCATGTACTTCAGAAACATGGCCCAGAGGTGCCTGAGCTGAAATTGACCTGAAAGCCTCCTCTCTGGGGGATGGCTGTCATGGTACAAGAAGGTATCATGCAAGCTTCTAAAGAAGAGAAGCAACCAGCAGTCCTACCCATCTATATCTGTGAACTACAAAAACAACCAGCATGGCACAATAGCCCAAAGGGACAGTTGTGGCATATATACCTTAGTGGTAACTAAGTGCTCTCTAATTGAACTTAAGAGCCATTGAAAGGAGGGAAACTATGCCCAAGACTTGTGAAGTCATGGATCTTGGAGGAGAACCTACAACCATCACTTTACTAAAACAGCATAATACCTAACTGCATTCCAGATATTTGTCCATATAACCACAGATAGGTTTTCTCCTCATTCTTCATCAAGAAAACATCTTTTTGCAACAGACAGACCATTATAGAAAAACCACAAGAAATCAAAATGAATTGATGGGAAGTCATGTGTCAATGGGTACATCTAAAAAACTCTCTTTCACCCAATGCTTAGGGATCATTACACAAGAAGAAATGGAAAGATTATAAAAATCCAAGGATCAGAGAGTTTGCTGTAAGATTGAGTCTCCCAGTAATATCAGAAGCTATCTTCATAAAAATCTCACCAGCATGACTACTTAAAATTTAGCTGAACCAGGGCAACCAAAAATGGACATTCAAAAGTGGATGGGGAAAGAACAGGAAGCCCCAAGCCTACACAAAGAACCGTAGGCAATTAAGGAATGTTGAGAGCAGGAGAAATAGTCTTTCCCAGGAAAGAGGGTAGTTATTGGTTATCCAATACAAACAGTATAGTTTTAAAACTATAAATACAGGCCTGGAGAGATGGCTCAGATGTTAAGAGCACTAGCTGATCTTCCAGAGGTCCTGAGTTCAAGTCTCAGCAACTACATAGAGGCTCACAGCCATCTATAATTAGATCTGGCGCCCTCTTCTGGCGTACAGGCATACATGTGGGCAGAACACTGTGTACATAATAAGTCTTTAAAAAAACTATACATGCACGTAACATCATACAGACTGAGTAGGTAACATCATACAGACTGAGTAGGTTATATTTCTGTATTTAGAAATTGTTATTTATGTATGTAACAACAATTAGTGAAAAAAGAGACCCTGACTTTAAAAGAAAGCATGAAGGGATATATGGGAGGGCTTAAAGGGGAAAAAAGGGAAGGGGTGAATGAAGTAGTTATAGTATTATCTCAAAGGATAAAAGAAATAATTTTAAGAAGTGTTTCACTAGGCTAGGACTTGCCAATAATTAAAAAAAAAGAATTATAGAAAGAGACAAAAAAATACAAGTGCAATAATTGCTAGTATTTATGAGGACTCTTTTGTGGCCTGCAGATGTGATACCTCACCTCACGTACATTCACTGTGTCAACAAATCTTTTTAGTAAACTCCTAAGGGAGAAATTATTATTTTTAATTATTTTGTTTGTTTTTATTTATTTTATTTTACAATACCATTCAGTTCTACATAACAGCCACAGATTCCCTTGTTCTCCCCCTTCCTGCCCCCCTCCCCTTCCCCCCAGCCCACCCCCCATTCCCACCGCCTCCAGGGCAAAGCCTCCCCTCCCCTGTGACTGGTAGACTCAGTCCAGGCAGGTCCAGTCCCCTCCTCCCAGATTGAGCCAAGCATCCCTGCATAAGTCCCTGGTTTCAAACAGCTAACTCATGCAATGAGCCCAGGACCTGGTACCACTGCCTAGATGCCTCCCAAACAGATTTGAAATCCAATGTGAGCTACTTACTTGATAAGAAACTTCAGAAAAGCTTTCAAAATATCTCTTTTATTTAAGGCAACTTTTATAGCGTGGTTCATCCATCGGTTTGCGTCGGGAGAAACTATTATTGACCCCATTATATAGATGACAAAACAGATATTTTGAAAGCTTTTCTGAAATTTCTTATCAAGTAAGTAGCTCACATTGGATTTCAAACTAAACACCCACTAACAATTAAGTCACTGAAACCAGCAGTGCTCATTTAAAAGATGGATTTTGATATCTTTCTCTGTAAATGTTCAATTAATTACTGAGAATTTGACAGGCTCATGAGTCCATTGGTGCTGTTCTTGCACAAGCATTTTGCTCAGAGGAAGAACACTGCATGCAAATCCACGTGCAGATGCCAAGTTATAGTTTTGCTTTCATCACAGGAATCAATGTCATTTTCCATGAATTAGCTGTGAATTCTTTTGTCAGCAATTAAATTGCACTTAATCAATTAAAGAGAGAAAAGCCATCTGTCAGGTGTGTGAACCTAATTATCCATGACGCTTTGAATGACCAGTATATAATGGCAGTGATTTTACTATGAAGAATTATAATTAAAATACACAGAAGTTTACAATTACATTTTGTGTGAAACTCAACGGCTTATCAAATATCTATTTCTGGGAGAATAGTCATACTTTGGCATGATAAAGAAGATTTTATGGGAGAATGCATCTGAATAAATGCATTTGATGTGGGGCCAGAGATATACAATGCCTCCTGTGGAAAATAATAACCACTTCACCCAAAGATGCTTATATTGGATACATATTTTGGACATGCTGCCTATATTTTTTGGACACCCTGTAGTGGGCACCATGCTAGACATTGTAGGGATTGGGGATCAACAATACACTATTGTTACATGCAGCGCTTTAAGGTTGTGGATTCAATATGAGAGATCTAAAATTTCCAGTATATAAAACCATCTTCAAACAAATTCTTAGTTAATCCACACATATGGCTCAGAAGTGCATACTTGTGTTTTTCACAAAGTCACCATGGTTGGTAAGGAAATAAATTGGTAACCAAAAATATATCTAACACAGTTAGTGTCTAAAATCAATACAGACATTCTAAGTAATTCTAAGATTAAAAATTCTCTTACGGGCAGAGCACTAAGAGTTTTCCAAAACCCTTTAAAAAGATGGGTAAAAAAAGGTATTTTTCTTGTCTAGTTTGATGGAGAATCATAGAAATTACACAACTTTTTATAGTAGTGTTAGCAGAAAAAAGAGAATTATCAACATAGCTGGTATATGGACAATTACATCTGAAAGTTACAGGCTCAATTTTGATTTCAGACAAATACATTTATGTTTAATCAAGACTGACAAAAAATACTTAGTTTGGCTTATAAAGAACACAAGAAAGACCATGAGGAAAAGAGAAGCAGCAGATGATGGATGATGCACAAGTAGAATGTCAACCTGTCATTCATTGTCTTAGCTCATCTAAGTAGTGCTGTGCCTGCTGCTCTACTCACCTCTTTTTTTTTGCAGTTTCCAACTCCTTCCTTGAAAGCATGACATACAGCCAGGTAGTGGTGGCACACGCCTTTAAGCCCAGCACTCTGGATGCAGAGGCAGGTGGATCTCTGAGTTTGAGGCCAGCCTAGTCTACAGAGTGAATTCCAGGACAGAAAGCACTAGAGAAACCCAGTATTGAAAAAAAAGTATGATGTACCTTGGCAATCCTGAATTATCTAAACTTACACAATAATTTATTTTTATTTGCCAGAGCAATCCATTTTTCATTCATTCTCCAATAATTATTAAGTTGTGGAAGAGAGCTCATTTGAATGTTCCAAATAATCTATTATGAGAGAGAGCTGGAAATATCCCATATTCCCCAATATCACAATAACCCAAGCAGTTTTGAATCTCATCTATCAGAGAGAAATAAAACTTTCAGGACTCCAGAGGATAGTGGTAGCTCAGCTGTCTGTGTATGAGATTTGAGTTCATGCCTCAGCAAATTTACAAATTACAGTATGACATATTGGCTCATGAATAGGCAAAACTTGAAGCACTAAATCTGCAAATGTCAAGGGTCCACTCTATTACAAATGCCAACAATGGCATAATCAAGGAGTCAAGTCCTTGAAATTTAAAGTTGTTTCTAACCTCCACATTGTGAAGAATAGCCAGTCAAGAAAAACTTAAATGTGATGATGACACCAAACTCTACCACTTAGGTAATAATGTGTAGTTTGTTTTATTGAAGGTGTTGTTCTTCATTTCAAGACAAGACAGTTATTAATGAGAAGGGAGGCAATTCTAATATTTTGGCACCAGCAAAGAGATACCTTTAACTAATATAAATGTCAACAAAGAGGACAGTGTAAGAGACAATGGTGCAAAAAATAGTAGGAAGGCCTTGGGCACACATAGAGAATCAAATTGAACTGATTGTTATTTATATTTCCATTGGTAAACTTTAGAATGAGTCAGAAAATTGTTTCATAGGGACCATGCATCCCACCAAAGAATTCGATTATGCCAGATTCTGTTTTTATCAAATGAATCACTGATCTTATCTAAGAGGTCCTGAGTCTGTAAAATGTTCAGTTAAAATTTTCCACTTCCAACTTTATCCTCTCTCTTCTCAACTCTTCTGCAAGACTAGATCCCACAGCTACATGACCTGCACAGTGGCACTCACAGACTTCACCCAAGCATTGGCCACTCATCTCTTCTTTGATCTTAGAATTAACATAATGCATAGGCCAAGCTTATGAAACCCATATACCTTTAGCTATAGCAAACTTGACTCTTCTATGTAAAGACATACTCATTTGATGTCAAGAATGTGTGTGCTTGTATTCATACAAATGTTAGCCTCGTGTACAATCCCCATGTTCCACAAATGTCCTGGAGAGGCTTTTCTGAACCAACAGTCTGCATGAACTTTCTCAGGGTGAACTGGCTCATGAACTGATCTCCCTCCTTTCATCTTCTATCTTGAAGTTTCAAAGACTCCACCCCACAAAAGTAGCTTTTGCTTCTACAATCCTCAACTGGAAATCAGCAAGTTCCGAACATAGTACCTATTTTGTTTAATAGTGACATAAATCCATGAGGTTGGAGCTTGTAATCACCTTGTTACATAATATAGAAACCATCAATATAAAATCATAACTCTCACAGTTCTCAGTTCTTCTCAGTCGATAAATGTGATAGTTTAGTCTGGAGGAATATATGAATGGCTATACAGGGCCCAGGAACAGGGATTTAGGTTTTGCCACAGTCCATGTCCAACATGATAATAATTTGAAGAAGTTTTTCTAGTACCAGGACAAAGACATGAATCAAGGTACTTTTCAAATATTCTAGAGGAAATATCACAGTGGCAGGGTATAGCCACAGGGCAAAATCTCAACTCCAAGCCTCAGATCCTTAGCATTTTCATGGGTGGAATTTAGGGTTTTGTGAATATATTTCAAACATTTTTATTTGATAGTCACAAGGGTCTCATTCAGACAGAGATGGGAAAGGAGTGGCTTTTAATGGGGCTGAAACAGTTGAAGATGAATTGTAATTAGAGTTTAGACTTGCAACATTCCAACCTCTCTATAATGTTTGAAGTTAATCAGCTAAACAGAGTGTCAATGTGAAGTGTGTCTCCTGGCCACAGGAATTTTGACTTTCTTTAGCAAGCTCAAAATGAGTAAGCATCATCAATTTCTCTTCTCTCTCCACCCCTTCTCTCTATATATCCATCTATCCTCATGCTTCTCTCAATCAGTTTTCCCCCATCTCTATCTCATATATTTTGTATTGTCATGTACTTACAGTCTCAGCTCTAAACTACAATGACTTGTGTCAGCAGTGGGGGCATCAGGAGGCACAGCAAAGCACCACTGTCAGCAGCTCTAGGACTTGCCTTATCCTTTAGGATTCACTTCTCAAATCAAGTCTGACCCTTTGCTCGTCAAAAAAAAAAAATCAGGATGAGGCACTATAAAGCCGAGTTGGAGTTTATTAAAAGAATAATTTTTACACAGGTTAATAAAATAAGAGAGGCCTAGGAAAAGAGTTAGACACACAAGAACATCCCTGGTGGATTTTCACTTCATTGTGTTTACAAAAACCACATGTGCTGTTGTGATAAGTTCTGAAGCAGCTATTTTCAGAGGGTTGTGATGAAATTATGTAAGTTCACAACATGGTTTTTGAGGTGCACCACACAGGAGTCCACCTGATTAGGCAAACCCTAGGGCATGGGCATGAAGGAAGTTGGGAAATCATAGTTGTAAACAAAAGTCAATAGTCTTGGCTTATTCAGAACCAGAACATGTCTAGAAGAGGGGTTAGTATGAGGGAAATACAAACTGGAGATTTGAGCATGGCCATTGTTATCTCAACATTCCCATTGAAAAATAGCTCTTTAGAAAAGATATATGTCTGTCCAGGTAGCTTTCACAGCCAAGATTGTTAATGGTACTAGATTGCTTGATTCTCAGCTGACAGAAAGATTCAACCAGCTTTGCATGAGGGGCTCCCTCTGACACCTCTGTAATTTCCCCTTTCTTTCTGACAGGCCTTAGTTTCCTAATTCTGCTAACTTTAATTAAATACAGCTAAATAATATTGAACAGAGGAATGAAAACAAGAGGTCTTTAGAACAGAACGTACAATATGCTGTCAGTGTGTGTATGGGGTGGGTAGTATGTGAAGTCAGAATATTGTAAAGGAAAAATATACATAGAAAATATTTATATTGGTATAATTTTTTGGCAGCACCAGGACAATTTTATTAGTTTGCAAGGAAATTAGCATGGTAGGCAAGCCCTGAATGTCTGCAACTACTGGGAGGAAAGAAGTGGAGAGGACAGAAAGCCATGCCTTTTGAGTTAGACTCTGAGAATGCAGGGATGCTCAGAAACAGAGATCTACAGGCAGCTGCATGGCAGAACGGGGTGGGGGTGCTTTGGAGAAAGGATGAGAAAACCCAGAGTATAAGACAAGCAAAGAGAGTCTTATCAGTCCTCATTTCTAAACATGGACTGCAGCATTTACCTTCAACTTTCTCTGAGAAAGGTTCTGTCCCTCTTGTAGTTTCTCTTGTGTTCTTTCTTCAGTTCAATCCTTGATCAGCAAACCAATGAAAATAAGCAGGATGCCGATACAGATGCTCAATTTTGTGTGTTGTCTCCCTCTTTGTCCTTAGTAGAAAATGCCTCCAACTTATAGTTGTCTGCTTTGGGGAAGCTGCTGAGGTCAGCAGATAATGTGGCTACCCCATATTACAAGAAACTCTTATCTGCAAGGAAAGGTCCAGGGAGGAGGGGAGATGCCTGGACCCATGGCTGTCAAAACATCTAGAAATCTGACTGGATCTCAGTTGAGACACTTAGACTAAGAAATGACAAAGGAACATGGCTACTCAATTGAACCATGTGATGGCCAAAGCTTTGCATTTCCTCCATTACTTTAGTTGTTTTCCATCACTCTCTTGGAGGGAAAATTACTCTTTCTGAAAAACATAGTAATTGGAGCCGTTTATTAGCAACATTATCTGAGTGTTACCTGAGTTCTAGAGCAAAAGTCTGGCTTTGGTGGTCCAAACTGACAAGGCTGGTGGTCATTTTCCCAGAAAGGGAAAACAAGAGGAAGAGCTGATAATAAAACAGGAAGAAGAACTTTAATTTTGATGTGGCCACACTGTGAAGACACAGCTGTGTCACCAGTGGCTCTTGGGTTACATGGAGGACAAGCAAAGTCTAGACCTGAGGGCCTTTGAAAAGCACATCATGGTGGCATCAGGGATGTCTCTATTGCTAAGGAAACAGGAAATCATTTCCATTTGGTGCCAAAGAAATCATTACTGCTCAAGGGTGCAATATCCATTTGCTTCACAGAATAGTTAGTTATCAGAATTCTGGTCCCGAGGAGTTTAAGATAAACTAAGGAAGGCAGACAATGATCTGATCCTGGCCCTCAGTATGAAGGCCAAAAGTTGAAACTCAAGGCTGGCCTGTTCCCTCCCCTACACACACACACACACACACACACTGAAGAAAAAGAATAACACAGAAAAATGATATATCAAAAAGATACATGGAGTATGGAGTGAGTTAATAACTGGATTCTCTTTTATGCATATTTTAGTTTTCCAAGAAAATTATTATATGGCATCAAAATTTGGCAGATTTATCAATTTTCTTAATCTAAGCAATACATTGGAAATCTTGTTTAATACAATTTTGTCACTTATGGAGTATTTTGACATGTAACACAACTTATATAAGATATATGAATTCATAAGTTGAGTTTATAACAGCCTTTATGTAACAGTCACATTAATATTATTCCACACTATTATACTCAATAGTTTTAAAATACTATATGTATTGAGTAAATAAAGAAAATAAGACAGCCTTGTTAAGTAACTGCCTGGCTGGCATAGGGTACAGTTGACGATTAAGTAACTGTCAGTCCAATTCCAGAGTTATATGCCTCATTAATCTGTTATTAAAATAAAAAAAAGTAACAACATTTCTGAATACATATAACAGGTTTTATTTTTAGTCTATAACTATTTTAGCTATTTCTAGCTCACTTGATATTGAAAAGAAAACAATAGGGAAGATAACACAATTCTGTATCAAGTTAATGTAATAACAAAGAGAAAAGAATGGTTCCTACTGTGTGTATCCTGTGTTTATTTATTTATTCCTTTCTTTTTCTAAAAAGATAGAGAAAGAAGGCATCTAGTTGATGGGTGGGGAGGTGGATCTGAGAGGAGATAAGGGAAGGGGATAACAGGGTCAAAATATATTGTATGAATTTTCAGTTAAAAAAAGAAAGGCAGCAGAGCCATGAGAATTTAGCAGGGCATGTGTTAGAAGACCAAAATTCAGCAACCTGAAACTGCCCTGTATTCTCTAGTCTTATTATCAATGCAATTATCCACAATGTTTTTCTGAGATATTTGTGTGGTATAGGAAGTAGCAACGGAGTCAGAGTGTTAATGTTAGTAAGAAAGGAGTAACAAGTGTAACTAAACAATGACATCAGGGATCCTGCTGCCAACTCTTAATTCGTTTTACCATAAAGAGCTCAAGCTTTCAGAATCATGTATTTTGATCAACAAATAGGCGTAGAAAACCTGACCCTGCAGGATAATGAATCCCACCTCCCAAGAAGCACGGCCTTCAGTTTATTTTCTTGTTTTTAAAATTTTTGTTCATTTTTTTGATAATTTCATAAATGTCCTCTGAACACATTACCTTTCTTCCCCCAATCCTCCCAGAACTGCCCCTTCACTTTAGAGTGCTTCCCCCGTGCTTCCTGCCTCTCCACTTCATTTTTTTTTTTTTCGGAAAAGACTGTCTAGAAGCAGATATTTTTAATGGATTTTTTCATTAACAGGAATCAGAGCCTCTTAGAGAAATTTAGCTGACATCTGGACAGAGACAGTGCAAGGCTGTGCCATTAGACCTTATCATGTCACTGTCACAAGCACAATGGGCTCATATCTTAGTAACTGTAAAGCTCACAAAGCTCAGTCAAGATATAAACAACACAACTGGAGAAGATCTTATTACCCACAGGTAAGCTGAACTCAGGGGAGAATTCTCAAAGCAGAACTCTCCCAGAACAAAGGAAATGTGGGGATTTTATTTAGAGGACCCATGCACACACTATTTGGATGAAGTGGGCTCATTCCTGAGCTGCACAAGTTTAAGATATGTATACTACTGAGCATGCCTGGTGTAAGGACATAGTAAAGGAAGGAAAGATAGCAGAAAGGATCACTTCTAGATACTTCCCCTTTGTGTCAAGAAGATGGAAGATGCCAATACTCCTAGAGGCTAGCTTGCTTCACAGGTTGTCAGCCTCATACTGCTGTGCCACAACATGAGGAGAGAAGCGTTTTAGAAACCTTGCTCCCATTAAGTTCTTGGGAGCATCCAAAGGGAAGTATAACTTGGAGAGCAAGTCATTAATGATACAGAATTTCCCTCCCCATTTCAGGTTATCTACCATATTTAAATACAGGGCAGTAATACAATAAATCCCCTCAGTGTGCAGCAAAGGGGCTTCTTAGGGTGGTAGAGACTTTCGGAATCTCCGGATCATTTGTGCAGAATCTGCTTAGAAGATACAGGACAGGCCTCACCCCTTGAGAGCAGAGTGGACAGTCCACCTCAGTACACAGCTAGCACAGCTCAGGAACATGCAGGTAAGCTTACATGCAGGAGGGTGCAAGAGCTGCCCTGTCTTGAGAACTTCCTTTCCTACTGGAGTTGATATACCTTGGCACAGCTCTTGAAGGATTCTTTCCCACAAGCTGTCACACTCTGTAAATGGATGCTCTGGTTTAATGTAGGTTATATACCTCCAGTCCCCAGGCTACATACTAGTGACTAGTAAACTTGTACTAGAAGCAGCAATGCTTAGTAATTTTCTCTCTTTCTCTATTTCCAGAAAAACACAGCTAAGTCCTTAAATGAAGGTCAAATTCTTAGGCAAGAGAGGGAAGAGTTTTATTAACCTTTGCTCACAAAATATGTTCAAATTGCAATGTTGTTTTAAAAATAGAAAGAAAAAGGCAGTAATTTGTTACTATTGAAGATGGCTATTATCCCAGCACTTTCATCTGGAAATTATAAATAAAGCAATAGAAAGAGGATTTTATTTGAACTTTTCCAGTAGCTGGTTGCAAAGAAGTAAGGCTAGTGAATGTAAGAGCATCAAATGACCATGGTGGAGTAGCAGACTGTGGCATCTTTAATGAAACATTCCCTCAAAACAAGGATCAACTGTGAGTGGTAAAACCAGAAAATAAAGAATAAGAAACTGGGTATCACATGGTCTGTGAATACTGCTCACAGATTCCTTGATATGCATAAAAACTATGCAATCCTAAATGAGGCCGGCTTTTCACTGTCTCCATTACAATCTGGTAATCAAGGCAGCTCAGTTTCCTTGGCCTTTATCTGTAGGAAAAAGAGATATTTGTTTGATGCTTCTGGGAGAAGATGCTAAGGCCCTTCCTTTATTTCATATAAGAAGCACATTGCTACAAACCCCCACTGTTAAGAACCTTCACAACAGAAACTGTTCTAGACTTTAGACATAACTGTTCTTCAGTTTCTGGGCAGTTTGCTGAATAGAAGAGTCTATCAAATCTAGAATGTGACATTGATCTATAATTTGGACATCATATCTGGGTAGGTATTACAAAAAAGACTATTAGTAATTTTGAAGGACGCTTTCTGTTTGTCGATTCAAAACTATTCCCTGCACCTCATCCTGGAGTGCACCACTAATGAAGATTGTATTTTTATATAGATTGCATTTATTGAATGGATTGTGTTAATATTCTGAATTATGCTTAATATTTCTTTCTGAAAGGTAGAGTTTGATAAATGTTGAGGTTTTGCAGGAGATACAAGAATGACAAGAAAATGAGATGACATTGTCACTTGCATGGAACCTACCAGCAGGGTGCCTTAGATAACTCCTGTTCCCACCAGATGTCACTGTAGTGGCTTAAGTATGGGGTTTTACTATGTAATGCTCACTGGGTTTGGTGTTGCTAAAGCTTATTCACCATGATTATTTTGGTCATTTCTGTTTCATATGACTGTTGTTTTAAAAAGAAATATACATATTATCTGAAATCAAGCATAGTATATTGATGATGACATTTCTGAAATAATAGACTGTCTTAAGCAGGGGGTTCATTGAGAATTAAGTCAAATGCTTACACCTATCCAGTCTGCTGCTCAGAAAAACTGCAAAGAGAATAGTGTTAAATCTTGGAGACACTTATTTGTACTTTCTCAAATCAGTAAGCTACCTCACTCTATTCTTTTTCTCTTTGAACAGCCTTTGCATGGTAAAAATGTAAAGTAGAAAGCATATGTATTTTCTCCCACTCTCTCTCTCTCTTTTCGATCAGCCTTTGCATTGCAAAAATATAACGTAGAAAGCATACTTATTTTCTTTTCCCAAGCAGGTTCTTTAGGTTTGAAATATCTGCTCTGTTTCAATGTGATCTCAGTTTCATTTTAGAATCAAAACTCACTTGATATGAGATAATTGGTAAATAAAATGAGTATGTCATCATTACTTCTATCAAGTCATTATGATGCCAGGCAGCCTTCTCTATGATTATTTCTCCTATCTACAAAACCACTAAGCATCCCAGTTCAGAGGTTTCCTTCATAACAGTAATGGCCACTTCTGTGAGATTATTTGATAATTATCAAGTACTTCCCCTGTAGAGTTATTTTAGATTTTTTTCACTGGCATGTAAAACACTTCAATAAATATTTTACTGTTCCAGTTGTGTCTTGTATTTATAAAAATAGATGTAGATAAAGTGCAGGTAAATTTATTGATTTATATAAATTTATAAACATCCAAACTCCAGGGAATATTACATAAAACAGATCTCCCTAGATCAATCACTGTAGGCTATGCTCAAATGCAACATTATAAAGAGTCTTCGGGTCAGGATGGAAAGAATCTGGGATCTGCAGACCAAAGCTGGGAGCTGCCCCTTGACATAAAACATAACAGTATCAAAATTGCGTGGGTCACCTGGATTGCTACCGATCTTTCTTTCCCAAGGAGTCTGCACATACATGAGGCTGTGAAGAGCAGACTAAGAAATGAGGGAAGTGCTTTCATTCAGTATAACCTTCTTTAAACAGTGTCCTGTAACAAAGCAGGAGCCCTCAGAGCATTGCTGCTCTTCTCAGATCCAGCCAGGGAAGAGTCTTCAGGCTTCCCACCACTCTAGGAAACAGCCCTGCTGCTCCTGCTCAGGGCAAACACAGCTCTATGGGGGCCATTCTCTTTACCTATAGTTGTCCACTAGGAGAAGCCTGATGCAGGATACTAGCTACACAAAGCTAAAAGTGGGGAGCCAGGATGATGCTCACTAGGAACAATGAATTTCCGAATGAATTGATTTCAGAAAATTAATTTAAGTTACGGGCAGAAGAGCAATAATAAGCCACAACATCAAACTGGCGAACTGTGCTTATATCATCAGGACAAGAAGTAAAGGTACTACAATACACAGTTGACTTGTGTGATGAATGATGAATGGATGGATACATGGGATGAATGGGATGGATGGGATGGATGGAGTGGATGGATAGATGCTCAAAGAAGCTGTAGTTCATCCTTTGGAACTTAGTTCTAGAATTTGTGAGCTCTATCAGGAATTATCACTGACATGTAAGGTTCATAAACAGATTTAAGGGACAAAACATTTGGATATCAGTGTGTTCCTTACCAAAGATGCTTCAAGGACTATCCCCTAGGTTTTCCAGACCCCTACCACTCTGCTCCACTTTCTCCAAAGCACATATTTAATTTGATATAACTTAATATACTAGCTTCACACTCTACTACATATCTCTAAAAGGCTGAAAAAACTATTATAAAACTTAGAAGGAAAATGCTTAGGTCACTGTAACTCGGAATTTATCTGTCTACAGTTCTCTAAATATGCACTCATTTTCTTAATAAAGAAATGGTATCAACTTTCATACCTATGAGGTTTATTTGCATACCCTCTTACCCAAAGACACATTTATTCTCATGCAAAAATATTGAAAGTTCAATCATGCAATACTCTAAAGTATCTGAGTTGTGTACAAGTTGCATTCTTCCTATGTATTTGTTAACATTTTACCTCCTTTTATGATTGAAATTAGGAATTTCTCTACACTTTGTTATGCTCCCCACCACATTTTAAAGTCACAGAAAATGTGAGGATAGTAGAGGATATTTTGTGATTTAAAAGAAGACATTATCAAGCAAACTGTACTTCAAATTCTTCCTTAGTTTTGAGCATGAAAATTAGACATTTAAGTAGATGACTCTGACCTGTCTTCTTATTTATGGAGATTTAATCATAATATTGTAAAGTCCTATGAATTTTAGTTGTGGCTTAAATGGTATTTGTCTTTCATCTATCCTTCTCTACAGTACTAAACAAAGCACCAATTTCCTTGTTTGGATGGTGGAGGTGATACATATCACTGTTCAGAAGCACCCAGGGTGGCAGTATTTACTTCAGTTAAGATTCTGTAGGAACTCAGTCCAAGGCCTTGGATCAAGTGTAGTTGGTGATGTCCCTCTCCTGGTGGCCAAAGCTGGGACTCCTTCAGTATCATGAAAGGACAACTAAGGTAGAAGTGTGACCTTGAGGAGCCAGGCATGGGGATGAAAGTTAACTGAAGTTTTTACTGTAGTGCAGCTGTATTCCATCAGCAACTAGATATCCTTGTTTTTTTTGTTTGTTTGTTTTTTTTTACCAAATTTCCCAGGGTAGAAAATACCTATGGATGAGATGGGTGGGAGAGATTTTAGAATAGCCGAGTCCATCATGCTACGGAAATATCAACAAAACATGGAATTGCATGACAAGCCATGTTTTAAAATGAAAACTGTAATTTCAGAGTCATTTAATTACATAGGGTTTTAGATAGATGATAGATGATAGATGATAGATAGATAGATAGATAGATAGATAGATAGATAGATAGATAGATAGATAGATAGATTAATCTTATAATGGTGACCATATTTATTTGTTTCACAGCCGAAAATGGTAGGGAATAATGCTGTTAAGTCAATAACACATGCCTTCCTTTCTAAGTCAGAAGAGGTATTATTTGAGTATTAGTATGTAATTTTTTAAAAAAGGTACCTATTCTACTCTTATATTTTTTAATGTCAAGTTTTGAATAAATGAAACATTCTCCTCCATTTTACTTCAGCAAAACACTTAGCTGAAACATTAAAAAAATGACTTTATAAATTTTAAATCTGTGAATTTACATTTTAAAATAAATGTATATTTCTCACACTGGAAAATAAAGACATGACACGAGAATATTTTTAGTTGTGATTTCATTTGGCTACTTTAACCCCAAACATTATTTTGATACACATGAAATTACATTTATGAGTTTCTCATCGGTATTGGTTGTAATTTTTAATTACTTACATAATTTTTTAGCACTTTTAGATAGATTAGTAGCAACAGAGATCAAATAATTCCCAATTGCATCCTAGAGAGATATCATGGGATCCCAAGGATGAATGTAGCTCTCAGTCTTCATTTTAAAGAAGGTTCTTTTGCAGCAGGAGGAGACCATTGCAGAAAGGCACAACTCATCAAACTGCACAGAACAACTGATCTTGGGGTTCATATCACCAGTTAAATGAATCTACAATACGACTTCTACACTTAAGGTTCAGGGAGCATCACAAAAAAGTGGCAAGTGGAAATTTGTAAGAGCCAGAGGACCGGGACATCTGCTGTAAGACATCATCATCTCCTATATATGACATGGAAGCTGCAGCCATGAAATCTAAACAATATGGTTGCCTAAATAAGACTTTCACAATGACAACACCAGTTGACACACTATTGTGAACAGAAGAAACCTCACAAGGTCCTACTTAGATAAAGAGCTACAGATGATTATTGGCTGCATAGAGGATAATCAGTCTTTTCCATGGACAAGCCCATGATAGGTTATCTAACCTGAAGTGGTCAGCCTTAAACACAGAGACATATGGATGGGTAACAATAAACTAACTAGCAGGTTGTATTTGTGTGTGTGTGTGTGTGTGTGTGTGTGTGTGTGTGTGTGTGTGTGTGTGTGGTGTGAACAATAATTAAAGAAGAGATCATGGATTGGAGAGTAGGGAGTGGTGGGTATAGCAAGGGTTGTAGGATACAGAGAATGATGGAAGTTTCTTACTCATATATGAAATTCTCCAAGAAATGAAAAAAAATTGACAAATATAAATTTAAATGTAATCCCACAGTTCAATACCTTGTGACAAGGAAGGAGAGAATGTTTTCACTCAATTTTCTGATACAGATTATTACACGTTTGTGTTAAAGGGAATGTTCTAGAAAGGACTGTAGCTAGAGTTTTCCTGCCTTGCCCACAGTCAGGACAAATCTTTGTCACCTGCCAGTCCCACAGCCGCTCAGACCCAACCAAGTAAACACAGAGACTTATATTGCTTACAAACTGTATGGCTGTGGCAGGCTTCTTGCTAACTGTTCTTATAGCTTAAATTAATCCATTTCCATAAATCTATACCTTGCCACGTGGCTTACCGGAGTCTTCACATGCTTCTTGTCATGGTGGTGGCTGGCAGTGACTCCTTCTGCCTTCCTGTTCTTTCTTTTCTCCTCTCTGTTAGTCCTGCCTATACTTCCTGCCTAGCCACTGGCCAATCAGTGTTTTATTTATTGACCAATCAGAGCAATTTGACATACAGACCATCCCACAGCAAATGACAGTATGATTAATTGCTTAGTAGTGCTGTTTAGGTATGAAATATATGTTCTCATTTGAGACTGATTTTTCTCCATTAGGAAGGCAGTTTTGGAGTTTCTGACTTACATGTAATTTGTTATTTTCCTTCTGTTCCTGTCAGTTGCTTTGCCTCACTGTTCTGAAGCCTGTCCATTTTAGCACCAATAAGGAAGAGTGTCTGTGTCTTCTGGCTGTGGGTGTCTCTTTTGCAGGATGAAGTATTCAGTTGCCATGGCTCTTGTGGCAGTGTCACAAAAGAATGGCATAAAGGAAAACATGGATTACCTCATATTTTTAGAGACCGCGTGTCTCAAGCATTGCAGAACCACTTTCTTCCTAATTCTAGGCTGCTGGTGATCTTTGACCTTTTTGTCCTGTAGATGCAACTATACCAAACTCTCTTATTTTTTTTAAATTAATTGAATGTATTCATTATTTCACATCCCAACCAGTTTCCCTTCTCTCCTCTCCCCTCACTCCACCCTGCCATCTACTCCTCCTCTGTTTCTGTTCAGAAAGGGACAGACCTCCCATGGGTGTCAACAAAGCATGGCATATCAAGTTGAGGTAGGACTAAGCTCTTTCCCTTGTATTAAGGCTGGGCAAGGTAACCCAGTATGAGGAATAGGTTCCTGGAAGACAGCCAATGTTAGGGACAGGTCCTGATCTTCTACTACCAAGACTACCACAAGTATATCAGGCTACAAAATGGTAGCACTTATGTAGAGGGCCTAGGTGGGTCCCATGTGGGCTCCCTGGCTGTCGATCCAGAGTCTGTGAGCTCCTGTGAACTCAGGCTAGTTGTTCCCATGGGTTCCCCAACATCTCTTCTTAATGACACTCACCTTGAAAATCTTTACCTGAGCCCTATACAGATACAATTTGCCCCAAAGATGCTACTTCCAATATAGTCACATTAAATAGTCCTAGGATTTAGGCTTCAACAAGTCTCCTATATAGTATGTTCTTATCCCATATGTTCTGGTCCATGCAATTCAACCTATCAATGGAATTTCTAGAAGTTTTTGTTAAGCTCTCCATTGCCTTTCTCTTGAACTTAGCACATATGCTTACTTTTACTCATTTTCCCTGTAATGGTTGGAAACATTTTACACTCCATCGATAATTTGCTCATTGCTTGTTGTACTGTATCAGCTTGCTTTGTTCAAGAAGCCAGGGTACTGTATTAACAAAAGAATGTGTTCTAAGAGGCTGGGATCTTTCCCTCCTCTGAAGGTCAGCATGGTACTTGTGTATAGTTGACAACTAATTATCCACAGGGTACTCAGCAGATGTTTCAACCCTATTGCAATTGTATTAAGTTTGGTATCCCCAAAAGTCATTTTCTTCATCTAGATTCATAAATTATTGATGAAGGCATAAACAATGTTTTTATGATTTCTTTTTAGTTTGATTTTTGTAATTTTCCAAAGCATTTTTGATGTGGGATGTCTTTCTGTATGCTGTGAATATGTGTTGCTCTCATTGTTTGATGAGTAAAGCTGTTTGGCCAGTGGTGAGTCAGAATAAGGTTAGGTGGTACATCAAGCTGAAGACAGAGATGAAGAAGGGTGGAGTTGCAGCATATGCGTGAGTATCTCAAGAAGCAAGATATGAAAGAACTGATAAGCCTTGGGCCATGTGGCAATACATATATTAACAGAAATAGGTTAATTTATTTGTAAGAGCTAGCTAGTAATAAGCCTGAACCATCAACCAAACATTTATAATTATTATAAGCTTCTATGTGTTTATTTAGGACCAGGTGATCCAGACAGAAAGGCTCTGCCTTCAGTTACATATATGTATGTCGGTATTTGTGTAGATATATATATGTATATGAGAGTGCTTGCGTGTGTGTGTGTGTGTGTGTGTGTGTGTGTGTGTGTGTGTGTGTGTGTGAATGTGCATGTTCAGCTGTTGTCTTAGGGTTTCTACTGCTATGAATAGAATCTATGACCATGTCAACTCTTATAAAGGAAAATATTTAATTGGGGTGGCTTACAGTTCAGAGGTTTAATCTATTGTCATCACAGTGGGAAGCATGACACCATACAAACAGAAGGAGAAGTACCTACAATTTCTATATCTGGATCCTAAAGCAGAAGGAAGAGAGAGTGACACTGGGCCTGGCTTAATCATTTGAAACCTCAAAGCCTGCCCCTAATGATACACTTCCTCCTACGAGGCCATACCAACTTCAACAAGACTACATCTCCTAATAGTGCCACTCCCTATGAGACTGTGAGGACCATTTCATTCAAACCACCACAGCTATCCTTCTCAGGCATGTCATACACTTTAGAGAAAAGGTTTTTCATTGACATGGAGTTCACTAGTTAGGCTAGGCAATTTGGCCAGTGAGTCTCAGTGATCCCCATCTGTACTTCAACAGTGATGGTATCACAAGCAGGCACCATTTTGCCTTGTATTTCCATATGAGTTCTGGGGATCCAACTCAGGTCCTAACATCTGCAAGGCAAACACCTTACAGATGGAACAACATTCCAGCATGACTTTTATTTTTCAACTTTTCTCTTTACTAGTGGCTTTCCTGTTGTAATGATTTATTTTTTATTATCTGTGGGGGTCTCTGCAAACACCATTGTTGGTGGAAGAATGATCTGAGGGAGGCAAAAAGGAGATCTGTTTCAGCACAGCTTAGCTTAGCCAGGCTAGATCACACTTTCAGAGTCTGACACCAGGTAGTTTATTTTACCCATATTTAAGCACAGCATAATTTTGGAAAATAGTTTCCTGATGACAATTAACTCAATCTTGTGTGGCGTTGGAAGTTTTCCTGTGTCCTGTCTGGTCTGTGGTCAGAACAAATCTCTCCCACTCTCATCTCCCAAGTAAATATACAGAGGCTTATATTAATTATAACTGCTTTACCATTAGCTCAGGCTTATTACCAACTAGCTCTTACACTTGAATTAACACATAATTCTTATTTATGTTTAGCCACGTGGCTTGGTACCTTTTCTCAGTTTTGCCTTGTCATCTTGCTTCCTCTGTGTCTGGCTGGCAACTCCTGACTGAGTCTTCCTGTTCCCAGAATTCTCCTTGTCTCCCATGTGTACAATAAAATTTAAGACATGTTTACATTGAAACTCCTTAAAGTCCATATGGCCTTTTCCAAATATAGGTACTATTGACTCAGAAACAATGCTCAATATAAGGGTCTAGGAAGAATGAATGAGGTAACCATAATAGCCTGTGGGATTCAGGGTTGGCTTGGCCCTAAGATAACACAGAAGTTCTTTATGCTGTTGTAAATAAAGCACAAGTGATATGTCTCATAAAGATGGGTTTTATGGACTTAGAAGCAATGCTCAAGAATTAGGATAGGGGAAGTGTGGGATAAACAAACATGATATTCTGGGGGATTTGGGTGAAGCCTAGACCTAGAGATAGCAAAAGACTACCAGGTTGTAAACTACATCTATTCCCTGAATTCCAGATAGGAAACAGGTAAATAGCTCCACCGTTTGAAGAGATAAACCTGTGTGTTTAACTTCCCTGGTTTCCTAGTGCTCATCTGTGTGAACAAGGACCTTGTACCTTTAAATTTATTTGTGTGTGTGTGTGTGTGTGTGTGTGTGTGTGTGTGTGTTCACTCCTGTAAGGATGTGTGAGTATGGAGGCCAGAGCAAAACTTTGGCTGATATTCCTCAGGTATTGTCGGTCTTGTTTATCGAGACAATGTAACTTAGGAGTCTAGAGGTCCTAAGTGGGCTATCTAGCTGGCCAGCAATCACCTGAGAAACTGTCATTCCCAAGGTGGGGATTACAAGGGCACATCAACATGCCTAGCTGCTTTATTTACTTTTGTGTGAGCTCTAGTTGTTAGGAGAATGAATGCAGATTATGACTGCAAGGCAAATACTTTACCAATTGAATCCTAATCCCCAGTATAATGATATTTTTGTGTAGGCATATTTGAGTTTATGCTTTACAGTTTTTACCGGAGTTTTCCAATATTTTAATCTTCATCTTCACCTTAATTTATCCCTTTCTTTTTTCACTTTTCTTAGTTCTTGATTGTTCTTATTAGGTTTCAAATATTTCTTGTTTACATTGAGTTTTATGACTTAAAATATTTATTTTATGTAAATGTTTTAATTACATTATTTTTTCCTTTGTACATATCATTTTTTATATCTAAATTTCATTACAATCTTGATCCATGTTTGCATTTGTGATTTCTTCATGGCATACTCATATTTTCCTGAATGATCTATTACTATTCCTGTTGCTCCGCTTGACTAATAATTTGTACAAAGGATTGTGTAAAAAGCTGCCACCTATAACAATGACTGTTCTTCAACACAGAGCTTTCAAAATGATATGACATTATTGATGTAAACTTAAGAATAGCATTTCAAAGCTCTCTAAAAGGACAATATGACCTCCTTTCTAAGAGTAAGGGGAGTTGCTACTTTAGTTCCTTCCTGTATCTCACCTGTAAGGATTCACTACTTTTGATTTGAAGTGTTCTCCAGGGCTTCAGAGCAGGGTGCTCAGTATTTCAGAAAATAATTATGTATTTTCTAAATAAAGTCTATGAGAATGGTAGTATTGGTTGGATCTGTGATACCCTGTAATCAAGGCTAAGTAGTTGTACTTTGGGGATATTGTTTTGCTTTTAGAATTGTTTTTCAAAAAATGGTACCCAGGTGTTATCTGAAAAATGCAGCTTCCCATGCTGTGGAGCCCTGAGAGCTATTTAGGTTACATCAACTTAGCTGAGACAAGCTATTTGATGAAAGATGGAAAGACAAGTAAACATCAAAGAGATTCCAAAGTGCAGGAAATTGTAGCTCAATTATGATTATCATAACTTCAAAATCCACAAGAGAAAAATCAAAACAAATAGATATAATTGTAAACTTTAGCTCGTCAAATGTCTAGATTGTTGTCCTTAAACTTCTGAACACCTAAGAATCACCTGGGAACTACGTAATGATTCCAAGTAGCCTATTATGTGCAGAATCTTTCATGGTGAGTCTAATTGTCCCAATACCAGTGGTAACTGCAAGTGAATCTTTTAAGATAGTTCACTGGCCACAGTTTGAGAGGGCACTGTCACCAAATACTTCACAGAAAAATCTTTGCATTCTGAATCTTTCAGAATGGAATAGAAACATCAGAGCCTTTGTTTTCAATACTAATAACTCTTCAACTCTGTCAAAGGTAGTGGCCACTGCCAATCAATACAGCTTAGTGCTATGCTTTGGCTTATTCAACTGGGTAGCGATTAAGTGCTCCCTCTCCCCAGATGTTAAAGAATTAAATAATTTTCCACAGTATTTTCCATGGGTTTGACTCCACACATAATCACATACATAATAATCCCCACACATGCAATGGCCATACAACATATGTACTATCGGTGACTTCAGTTTTGATTATCGGGTAACATAAAAAACCAAATTTTTTTTATTGCTATATTATTTTTTATTTAAGAATTTTTTTATTTATTTTACATACCAACCTCAGATTCCCTCTCATCCCTCCTCCAGCCCCCCCCCACCCGCCAGTCTTCCATTCACCGATTCCTCATCCCCTCCTCCAAAAGTGTAAGGGCTCCCATGGGGAGTCAGCAAAGCCTGCTACATTCAGTTGGAGCAAGACCAAGACCCTCCCCGCTGCACCGAGGCTGAGCAAGGTGTCCCACCACAGGTAATGGGCTGCAGAAAGCCAGCTCATGTACCAGGGATTGATCCTGACCCCACTGCCAGGGGCCTCTCAAACAGACCAAGCTACATAACTGTCTCCTGTATTGTAATAGCAAGAATCTAGACACAACCTAGATGCCCCTCAACTGAAGAATGAATAAAGAAAATGTGGTATATATACACAATGGAGTATTACTCAGAATTAAAAAAACAAACAAACAAACAATGACATCATGAAACTTGCAGGCAAATGGATGGAACTAGAAAATATCATCCTGAGTGAGGTAACCCAGACTCAGAAAGACAAACATGGTATGTACTCACTCATAAGTGGATACTAGATGTAAAGCAAAAGATAATAAGACTACAACCCACAGCTCCAAAGAAGCTAGGAAACAAGGAGGACCCTAAGAGGGATGCATGGATCACCTTGGGAAAGGGAAACAGATGAGATCTCCATGAGTAAACTGGGGGTGAGGGGAGGCAATAGATGGGAGGGGATGGGGGATGAGAACATGAGGGAACAGGATATTAAGCTGGGGGAAGGACGAAGTGGGAGACCAATGAAAGAGATATCTTGATAGCACAAGACATTATGAGGTCAGGGAGGAACCTGGTGCTAGGGAAATTCTTAGAATCCACAAGATGACCCCAGTTTAGACTACTACCAATAGTGGAGAGGGTGCCTGAACTGGCCTACTCTGGTAATCAGATTGGTGAATACCCTAACTGTCATCACAGAGCCTTTATTTAGTAACTGATGGAAGCAGATCCAGAGATCCACAACCAAGCACCAGGCTGATCTCCGGGAGTCCAGTCAAAGGAAGAAAGGAAAGAGGGATAGTATGAGCAAGGGAGGGTCAAGATCATGATGGGGAAACGTACAGAGACAACTGAACCAAGTTCTTAGGAACTCACAAACTTTAGTCTGACAGATGTGGAACCTGCATGGGACTAGACAAAACCCATTCCTTTTAAAAGTGAAGGAAAGGTGTTTTAGGGAGTTAGAAAATATACAGAATTAGGGTCAAGGATTCAATTAGACAGATGAAATAGACTCATAAGTAAATGTAGGTACAGAGACAGATGCAGACACAGTCGTAGATATCCACTTACATAGTTCTTTTTGATCTTTTAAAAATTGTTTTTATTTTGAGATTATAATATAATTACAACATTTTTCCCTTCCCTTTCCCCCATCAAAAACTCTTATATATCCCTCCCTACTCACCTTCAAATTCCTGACCTTTTTTACACAAATTGTTTGTGTGTGTGTGTATGTATGTGTTCCTTAATGTAAACTGTTCACACTAGTATAATGTTACTTGTACGCTTGTTTTCAGGACTGACATTTTGTTATTGCACAAGTAGTTGGTGTACTCTTCTCTGAGGAAGACTACCTCTCCCACTTCCAGCTTTCCTCACTTGTCTAAAACATGTGAGGCCTCAATCTTACATAGATATATTTCACGTTGCTTTGTTGCTCCAAAAGGAATGTTTGTGTACTGAGGCAGTTATTCTTATACTCATTATTCTCAAAGTATGGTTCTTATAATATCACTTCTTCCTTCTGTGTGTAATATTTTGTTTTCTGCCTCTTCTCATTTATAACTTCTCACAGATGTAAACCTGGAACAATGGAGGGACCATATTTAAGTCTCTCTTCCCATGGTCACATTGAAGGGGATACTCAATATTCCTTATAAAGGAAATAGGAGAGGAAACTTCTGTGCCTTTGAATATCTTGAAATATCTAGCTTTTGTTTTCAGTCACTTAGTTTATTAGTCATTAGAAAATGGCATGTGTATTTGTCCATGGGTGCTATATTATATGAAACTGGAAGTTATCATATTTGCCTTTGGCACCAAAATGAAAGGAAAAGGATGCTAGGATCCCAGTCCTACTCTTGAAAGGGCTCATTCCTGAAGTAGTCACTGTGTTCAACTAATGACTATGTATTATACCACTGATTCTTTTCCTACAAAAGTAAATAAATGTATGTGTGTTGAGTGATATTTTGTTTGTGTTCTGGCAAATAAAGCTTGCCTGGAGATCAGAGGGTGGAGCTACCTACTAGTTAACCATAGAGGCCAGATGGTGGTGGCTCACTCCTTTAATTTCAGCACTTGGGAGGCTCATGCCTTTAATCCCAGAACTTGGGAGGCTTTTAATCCCAGCATTCGGGAGGTGGAGAGAGGAAGTGATAAGGCAGGGAGGAAACGGGATCTCAGGCCTTTTGGTCAGAGGACCTGGAAAGGTAAGAAGTCACTGATGGCTGTTCCTCTGCTTCTCTGATTTTTCAGGTTATTACCCCAATATCTGACTCTTAGTTTTTATTGATAAGACTAATTAGGTTCATGCTTCACATGTGTTTGAAGAAGAGGATTTCACAGCATAATAGAGGTAATAGTCTTCTGCTTAAATCATCTTTCACTTATTTAATACTCCAACCAAAATGATTACTTGTTTACCTGTTAGGCGCTGTATTTCACTGAGTCTCAGTATTATAAAGCATGCTGTCAAATACCCTCTTCTAACCCACTTGCTCTTAGTCCAAATGTGAGTGCTGTTGACTTCCTGCTTCATAGAGCATTATCAGAAGATACTTTCCCCTCTCTGTGCAGTTTGTCTTCCTCAATTGACTCCTGAGGTATCAATTCTACCTCTCATTTCAGTGGTCAGCTTCTACATTGTTTTTCATTCACAAATTTGCTCATATAAAGCCTAGCTACATAAACAAAGCCTTTAAGATATTAACAATGCCTAATTCAACATCTCTTCCAGTCTGTTGAGCAATCTCTGACCTTTATGCTCTGAGAGTGCAGAACCTTCCATCCATCAGTACTCACCCTCCCTCACTTGCTTCTTCACTTACTACCCACACTCAAAGTGTCTATTACCAAATACTTCTTGTTCTCTGTAAAATACGTTATTCAATTATTTTCTGCAATATCCTCTGGGGTTAAAATCGCTTAAGGCTAAAATCCTGGGTAAATATATTGCTTTAGCTCTCCTGATTTTAGCACTATCTGATAGTTATAGTGCTTAAAAAGTATTCATCAAGAACTAACTTTTGTTGATGAATGATAAAAAAAGAAAAATAACATGATAATTGAAGAAAATATCTAGAATTGTCAATTATTCCAATGTGTAAAATGAAGGCAACCACAGCTAACTTATTTACATTGGCTAAACTTTTTCTATTCTGCCCTCACTTTCTGGAAAGGAGTAAAAGCTTGATGATTTCCACCTGGCAAAGCCTCAGTGATGAATAAAGAAACTTCCTTACATGATTGAATTGAAAATGCATTTTCCTATTCAGATCTGGAGGGAGTAATCTAGCACATCACTGAAGAGAATGTTTGTACCAAACCCTGTGATTTCTAAAAGGCATGTCTACTTCCTACTAAGCCATGCTCGGAAGACACTGACATTCATTCTGCAGAAGTTATGGAAAGCTATCCCTTAACTATGACTTTTGGGATACTTGTCATAAAGGACAATCTGGGTATTTTATAAACATTTCACTGAAATATCTAGTACACTTTGTATTTTACATGTGGGAAATAAACCCAGTGAGATTAACTGACTTGGCAGCATTCACAGAGCTGGTTAATGTCTCCAGAAATGGTCACAGAGAAATTTCCAAATTAACTATTTAGCTTGCTTTTAAATTAATCAGTAACAATTTCCTCGTGTTCACTGCAGTAATGTTATTAAGAAGTTCTGCAAGTGGCTATTAAGAAGACTCATAAGTGAGCCACTGAGCCCTCTGGGGATCTGTGTAGCCGAGTTTGTTTTTATGTGATTGGAATTATTACCAGCAATGATGCTGAGGTGTCATAAGGTGGAACCATCAGTGACTAACTTGGACCCTGGGCCCATCACATCTTATTGATCTTGCTATTCTCTATGCTCATCAGCTCCGGGAATTTATCTCATACATTAACCCAAACAAAATTGCATAATTTTACGGATTGGCATGCCAAGGTGAGCAAGCTTTTTCCCTCAATAACTCTAGTTTTTTTGCAGAGATGCCTGTCTTTCTTTGGGCTCCTGCAGATCTTGTGAGGCAAGAATTTCGAATCAAGTATTTTAGTCAGAAGATACCCTTTATGATGGAGAAGTGACAAAGGAAAGGAAGGACAGCCTGTGATAGATGAATCAATGAGCATGTTCTTCAATGGCTTGGCACTGGGAAGCCAAACAATCTTGCCATTGTGCTGGAAGATGAGTATTGAATCTTCATTGATGAGGATTTCCTCCATGGGGGACTAACAGGCAGACACTTGAGCTTTCCAGTGCCTGGATGAGGCCTGTCTATGTGGCCAGAAGCAAACAACCAGGCAGAAAATCTCAGGTGCTCTAAGGAGGAAGTCATCCTGGCCCACTGGTGACAAGGAAAAAGAGGACAAGCTCATGAGCGTACCTGTGAATCCCCAGGCTCAACTGGCTCTTCATTTTACTCCTTCCCCCCTGCTTGGTCTGACTGCTGGCTGTCAGACCCCATCACTGGTGGCTTGTTTGTTTTAGAAGTCATTCAGAATGTGTTTGTGGAGATTTACATCTCCTGTCTGGGTAGGCCTTCGATCAATAGAAACCCCATCCAACGACTGAGGGATCTGGAAGCAGAGATGCACGGCTAGGACCCGGGTGGAGCTCCAAGAGTCTAATTAGCAAGAAAGAGGAGGGTTTATATGAGCGAGAATTGTTGAAACCAAGGTTCATAAAGCACAGGGACAAATAGCCAAACGAATGGAAACACATGAACTATGAACCAAAGGCTGAGGGGCCCCCAACTGGATCAGGCCCTCTGAATGGGTGAGACAGTTGATTGGCTTGATCTGTTTGGGAGGCATCCAGGCAGTGGGACCGGGTCCTGTGCTCATTGCATGAGTTGGCTGTTTGAAACCTGGGGCTTATGCTGGGTCACTTGGCTTGGCCTGGGAGGAGGGGACTGGACCTGCCTGGAGTGAGTCTACCAGGTTGATCTCAGTCCTAGGGGGATGCTTTGCCCTGGAGGAGGTGGGAATGGAGGCTGGGCTGGGGGGAAGGGGAGAGGGGCGGGAGAGGGGAGAACAAGGGAATCCGTGGCTGATATGTAGAACTGAATTGTATTGTAAAATAAAATAAAATAAAGAAATAAAAATATATCTGGTGTGATGGTTTGAATAGATGAAAAAAAAATAATTAGAACAAAACAGCATCCCCAACTTGATGGTGGGAAACAATGAACCACTTTACCAGTCACTACTTATAACATTTTAAAGATTTATTTATTTTTTTATTTCATGTGTGTGGGTATTTTGACAGCATGTATGTCTGTACACCACACACAGGCAGTGCTGTGAAGGTCAGAAGAGGGCATAGAATCTGTAGGATCTAGCCAGAATTAAAGATACAGGTAGTCATGGGTGCTGGGAGATTAACCAGTGCTCTTAGCCTTGGAGCCTGTTTCCTCAGCCCCTCCCTCGAATTTTATTGGAAATAAAACTGGACCAGCTGCAGTTGGGGTACCAGGCAGGGGGCCTGAACACTTTGGGGGAAATCAGGAATTTCATTTTACAGTTTATGTTTAAAAGGAATCTGTTGTCAGTGTCAGGTGTCAACCTGTGCAATTAGAAAAGGCATTTGTGATGGAGAAGGAACTGCTCTAACATGCAAATGCCTTTCCTTCTCTAGGGTGAGATTGCAAGATTGCAGAGGTGACAAGGACTGAAACATCCATGTCAGTCACTCAGAGGCACAAGAGGATTGCCTTTGAGTAATGCGTAATAGCAAAGACGGCGTGGCCTCAGTTACTTCTGTGTAAGACAAAAAGATTTAACACTAGTGTAACTAATTTGAATATTAAAGACCAGCTGTTACTAATAAAGTAATTTCATTAGTGCAGGGTCAATGGAGGTAAGAAGTGTTTTGGTTTGCGAAATGCGAAATGCCTCCACAGGTTCCTGTACGCCAAGGCTTGGTCCCCAACTCCTGGCATTGCTTCAGGAGTTTGTGGAACCCCCAGGAGTCAGGCCTAGCTAGAGGAAGTGTGTTGCCAGGAGTGGACCTTGAGGTAGAGCTTGATGCTGCTACAGGCTTGAGCTTTTGCCAAGTCTTGGTCAGCACCACAGAACACCATTCCAGCAGGCTTCTCCTGGAGGGATTTCATGCCCTAAGGGAGCCAACCTTTTGTCTTCTCTGGGTCACATTGGATAAAGAATTGCCTTGGGCCACCTGTTAAAATACATAAACACCAAAAAAAGCTGATGAGCAGAAACAAGGTCTGTGTTCATTTTCATGACATTCATCATTACAGTCAAAAGGTCTCAAACAGTAATCTAGTGGCTCCATGTCCCTTGAAATTGTTGAAAAAGTCTCCAGTGTATGATCACTAATAATGAAATTGAGCATATACAAGCAATAAAATCTCTTTCCCCCTCGAGTTTTAATGTAAAAGTATCAGAGAAACATGAAACAACTAACAGCACTTTGGCATTATATTTGAGAGGCCAAAGCCTCACATATGGTTTGATGGAGCTGTGATTCTCCGTGAGTTCTCAAAGTGCCCATCAGATGTTTTGGTTCTAACTTCACTCTCAGTGTGTATCATTCTTGAAAAGAGTTGCTCACATATGTAGGTCCTGCCAAAAGTGATGACACAATAAGGCGTAGTAGTGAAGTGATGGACGTCTGTCTGTGGGAAGATGGGACCTATGAAATTCAAGTAAAAAGACAAGGTCAAATTTGTCTTTAAGCTGACGTTCAGATTGTAGTTCTATAACTTCTGTTTGAAAATTGGCAGGTAACACATTAATGTCAATGGAAAATTGTGTCATGAGTATTGATCGTTTTCCAAGAAATCTTGAAATCTGTTTCCAAATTCTTATCTCAAATTGATAACCATGACAACATATGTATATATATGTATATATATATGTATTATATATGTAAATATATATATGCACATGTGTATATATGTAAATATATATGCATTTGCTGTCCAAAGGACAATGTTTATCCAATGTATCAAAATTCATAAAATTGTTTGGCTTCATTTGACCTTGCTTAATTCCAACTTCATTCAGAAAGCTGTTAGGACTTGAAACATTAGATTGATAGTTGGTCTCTACTTCAAAAAACAAGTAGAATTCATTTAAATAAGCTGTTAAATCTACCACAAAAGCTAAATCTATAAGCCAGCTTTCACTATCAAGTTCTGGCACAATTTTTTCTGAGACAGTGTTTCTCGATGTAACTTTGGAGCCTATCCTGAAACTCACTTTGTAGACCAGGCTGGCCTCGAACTCACAGAGATCTGCCTACCTCTGCCTCCTGAGTGCTGGCATTAAAGGTGTGTGCCACCATGCCCGGACAACTTTTTTTTTTTTTTTTTAATAAAAATGTTTATATGGATGTGTATGTGTGCCTGCATTAATTTAAATAATCCACCTCTATGCAGGTGTCCATTGAGGCCAGAAGAGGATGGTGGGTCCCCTGAAACTGGAGTGATGCATTTACAAGACAATTGATGTTGGTGCTGGGAACATAGCCCAGGTCTTCTGCAACAGCAGTAAGAACTCTTAACTGTGGAGTCATCTCTCTAGCTCCAATTTTTTTGAATAATGCAAATGATATGATAATATGCCATATTGGTGAAATTATTAAGGCCACTCCACATAGTTAAAAGGGAGGTTTATTTTGTGGGGTAACTTACAAGTGAAAGGATAGGCTATAAGGTCTGGGAAAGGTATGGCAAAGTCCTGCGGTGTTCTCTAGAGAACTCTGCTTGGTCTACCCTCCTGGACCCTGGAGCCAAGAGAGCCGGCGCATCCAGATCTCGGGTCTTCAGCGTCCTCTCTCAGCCCTTCCTTGTAGGCTTGACCATTACTGAAGCTTCAATGGGGGTTGGAACTTCCAGGTCAAAGCTGGAATGGCTACCCACTACATCACCACAAGTCAAAACTCTTTTCAACATTGAATCTCAGCTTAACCATCTTACTTCTGCAAAGTGAATGAAGTTGCCAAGGGCATCATCAATACTTTCAAGGAATTCCAGGAAAATCTAATCCCTTGGCTCTTAGGAAATTTATAATCTTGATGATTTGCCTGACATTATTTATTTTTAATACTGTCCCACATAAATTTTTTTAATGCATTATGCAACATTTCATTAAACTTGAGTTTGAAAGTAAATGCATTGTCTTCTACTAGTTCGACAAGTCCAGGTCTGTTACCCACCACCGCTAAGATACCATCTCAGTTCATGTGGACAAGAAACAAAGAAAATTGCTTGAACCCATTTTGCACTGTTTTGTCTACCAATCTCTTGATTTAGTGGCAGCTTTTAGTGGTTTAAAGGATTCCTTCAGTGACATTGTATCATTACTACCTCAAATCGCTATCATACAGTACACACTGAATTCTGCACTATGATTTTGCATATAATGTGTCTTCATATAATGTGTCTTCAAAGTATTGTCTGAGAATTAACACAAAGTTCCTGCAAATTAAGGAGAGTACCTTACACTTCTGACTCAACCAGAAATTAGATCTCTCCTCTCTCTCTCTCTCTCTCTCTCTCTCTCTCTCTCTCTCTCTCTCTCTCTCTCTCTCTCTAAGCATCCCTTTTGCCCAGACAAATTTTCAAGTCTGTTTTCAAGATGTTGTAAAAAAAGCAATGGTATGACTATAAAAATGATAGATAAGGCATCATATTTACTTTTTCCATGAAAATTGTTTGACCGGAAAATAGAAAGTAAGATCTGGGCCTGTTCTAGTTTCATTCCTGGTGATGAGATAAAAATACCTAGGTAAAACCAGTCTTAAGGGAGAGAGGACTCATTTCATGTTACAGCCCATCATTGCAGGGGAGTCATGGTGGTAGGAATGTGAAGCAGCTGGTCACATGACATCAGAGGTCACATGACATCACAGTCACCAGCAGATAGAAAGGAATGCATGCACAAATACTGAGCACTCTCTCCACTCTTACATAATCCAGGATTCCCACTTTGGAAATGGTGTCACCTGGAGTAGGCTGTGCCTTCTTCATCAATTTGTGTAGCCAAGACACAGACATGGCTAAGGGACAATTCACTGTAGACTGTCCCTCATTGAGACACTCTTTTCTGATGACTCTAATTTGTGTCAAGTTAACAATTAAAGCTAATTGTCACAGGGCCCCTCCATATCTCAGTGGACAGTGTCAGCTAAACTGGAGTGCCAACTGTAAAGTGTTGTTACTGATGCAAGGGGAAAATGTGTCGAGGGTCTGGAAGTACCCTTAACAATCAAGTAAGAAAACTTATTTGTCTCCATATAAAATTAAATTCCCATCATTTGCAATGGGAGGTAAAACATCATTAGCAAGCATTTGCCAAGTACATGTAAAGTCTGTTGGTACCAACTTTATCTTGTTTGGGTTTTTTGTTTTGTTTTTTGTTTTGTTTGTGGGTTTCTCTGTGTAGGCTTGGCTGTCCTGGAACTCACTCTGTATACCAGGCTGACCTCAAACTCATAGAGATCAATATGCCTCTGCTTCCAATTACTGGGATTCAAGGTGTATGCCACCATCACCCAGCCCAACTTTATCCTTTTAACTTAGAACAGAGCACCCTGGAATCCGTGTACTACAGTAACAATGAAACCATGTATGCATTTACATGTACATACTGAGAACATATGTGCGCTTGTTTTGTCTGACATTAATGCTAGATGTTGTCATATGCAAAGTTTGTGCTTGAGAAGTGTGCAACTGAGTTTTAAAATGTTACTAAAAATATTGTGTAATGTTTTAGGAAAGATTAGAATTATGTCATGGTCCACATTCATCCACAGCCTTAAATCATGTGTCAAAACAAACCTTTTCTCCTTTGAATTGCTTCTGTTGGGTATTTTGTGAGAACAACAAGAAAAGAATAATTACTATAGGAATGAAGGTCAACTTCTATACTTCTAGTTAGTAGAAACCTTACATTTGTGCCATTATTGCTGGTTGAAATTCAAATTTCATTTCCAAAAATTTTTGCCTATATAAATCTGAACTGAATAATTATTTTCTCACTGATGATGTAGACATAAGAAAACATTAACCTGACAGAGTTTTTGAGAGGACTGGATTAGATAAAGCACTTATTTATCACTAAGCATAGATCCACACACACAGTAAGGGATGACTAAATGTCAGCTAAAGCTGCTAATTACTATGTTATGCGATTTGTTTTCACAAGAACTATTACGACTTTGAAAATTTCCATTAAAACTTACACATTAATTTTTCATAAGTAAGAGATATATTTTCTCAACTAATTCTAGTCCTTTCCAAATCAGAAACAATCATACAATTGTATAATCATATATCAAGTGAGAAAAAAGCATAATTAAATTTGATCAATGTGTTTTTACTAATTATATAAATACAGCATATTTTCCCTGGTTGGTGTAAAAGTTAACCATTAATAGATCATTAAAATTCACAGTGTGGTAAGAAGCCACTAAGTCATAAGTACCACCCACTTCAAGTGAAATATTTAAGAAAATAAATATTATATATTAATCACACCATTAATTTTTTCTGTTCTTTGGAATAATTCAGACTCCTTTCATATGCATTTGTAAATTGTGGGTGATTCATCATAATGGCTGTGAATCAGGGGTATTTAAATGACTTCATGATTAAATGAGTTCCTCCCAGCTCAGCCACTTAATTTAGTCATACTCTGACTCTTTTCATCTATATTAGAAAAGCTTTAACAAGAAACATGTATATCAAAAAATTAATAAAATTATAATTGTCACCAACATAAAAATCTCAGGAAAGAAAGAAAATGCATAAAACTATGAAGTAAATTAATGCATGCATGAAAAATTATCAAATTATAGTTTCTTGGCAGCAAATGCAAAACTAAAATGAAACATTTTGAAATAGAGTTACAACTTCTCAGTTATAGAAGGCTTAAACATTATAAAGATGACAGAGGCTGGAACAGTGATTTCATGGTTACAAGCACTTGCTACTCTTCCAGAGGACTAGAGTTCTGTTCCCAACACCCATGTCAGGCATCTCATAATTACCCACAATGCTAGCTCCTGGGAATCCAATGCCACCTTCAGGACTCCTCGGGTTTAGGCTCTCATGTACATACTCATACACAGACACACCTATAAAATAAACTTACAAACAACAACCAAACAAAAAACACCGCAAGTATGTCAACTGTTTGTTTTTCTTAACTTTAACTGAAAAACAATTTCTTTGACAATGTAATCAATTTCTTTTAGTGTTTCTTAACTCTTTGAACTAAATCATACATATGAACCTTTGACACCTAAAATTGGCGAGGGGATTTTTTCTCACCCCTGCCTGGTGATCACTAGCTATAAACATCGCCTGCATTTCTCATCATACAAATACAAACACAGGGACATAAAAACACCATCACAGTAAAATGCTCCCAGGACCTTTGTCTTTACTCAGTCTCTGCCTCCATCCAGTTTCAACCTAAGCACTGTCGTTGGCCTTATTCCATGCCCTCTCTCTTCTCACAAGCTACCTCTCTGGCCATCCTGCTAAGTGTCATCTTGTGGTGGTATTGTATTCTCCAAAATATTGTGCACCCTAATAAACTTATCTGGGGTCAGAGACAGAATAGCTACTAGATAAAGAGGCTAGAAAATGGTGACACTCACACCTTTAATCCTAGCATTCCAGAGGTAGAAATCCCTCTGCATCTCTGTGAGTTCAAGGCCACATTGGAAACAGCCAGGCATGGTGACTCACGCCTTTAAACCCAAGAAGTGAGTTTTTAATCCCAGGGAGTGATGGCAAAAACAGAAAGATACATAAGGCGTGGAGACCAGAAACTAGCGGCATTTGGCTGTTTAAGCTTTTAGCTGGTTAAGCTTCAGGCTTTCGAGCAGCAGTTCAGCTGAGAGCCATTTGGGATGAGGACACAGAAGCCTCCAGTCTGAGGAAACAAGACCAGCTGAGGATCCGGCGAGGTGAGATAGCTGTGCCGTGTTCTGTCTCTCTGATCTACAGCATTGACCCCAATAACTGGCCTCGGGTTTGATTTTATTAATAAGAACTTTTAAGATTCATGCTACATCATCTTGCTTATATATTAGTTAATTGTTTAGTTGTTGCAGCAAAATACCTACCAAAAGGAAATTAATGAAGGAAGAGTTAATTCTGGCTCACTGTTTGAGGACACAGTTCATCACAATAGGAAAGTCACTGAAGCACAAGCTTGAGTTGACTGGTCATGTTACATCCTCAAGTCAGGAAGCAAAAACCAGTTAATGCTGTGCTCAGCTCACTTTTTCCTTTTGTTGAGACTAGGACATGGCATGATAACACCCATATTTAGGGTGAGTCTTTGTCACTAAATTAAAGTAATTATCTAATCCCTCTCAAGCATGTCCAGAGGCTTGTTTCAGAAGTAATTTTTCTATCCTGACAGGTTGACAACTGATATTGATCATCATTACTTGCATGTTGTCAGCCTGTATGCAGCAGTACCTCCTTTCCCAGCCTCTCAATTCCATGCAGCCCTGCCTCATTCTCCTGTTCCTGGAAGCTTCCCCTTTATTTGTTTCCTTCTTTCCTCCTCTTTTCCCTTCTCCATCTTTCATTTCCCATTCTCTTTTCTTCTTGATCTCTTCTATACCTGTCTTCTGAGTATCTATTTTATACCTTCATGGAGCTTTATGGAGTCAAGCATCACCTCTAAAAGGCCTCGCATGGTCATAGTAAATCTAGGTATCTTTGTAGAGCAGTGATCTTACATGCAACATGATTGCATTCTGTGTAAGGCATGGACCCCTAGGAAAAAACATAGAAAGTTAAGATGACATGGAATACTGACTCATAAAATAAAATAGGGAGAGTGATAGAAATGTGTGGGGTTTAGTTATTGGATTCTGGAGACAGTATCTCAGTATGTGGCTTCAACATTTCAATTCCTGATTTCTTGCTCACTTCATGATCCCATGTCTTGTTTTGTGCTACCAAGTGCAAGTACATGTATACACACACACACACACACACACACACACACACACACACACACAAAGAAAGAAAGAGATAGATTATTTTTTATGAATCTAATTCACTTCACTTAACATAATGAACTTCATTTTCTAGCAAATGATATGATTTTATTTCTTTTTAAGGATACATGAAACTCTACTGTATATATGTGCCATGTTTTCTTTATTCAATCGCCTGCTGATGAACATCTAGGCTGGCTCCCTTTCCTGGGTATTGTGGATAAGTGCAGCAATGAACATTGTGCAAATACTGCTGTGATATGTTGGCTTAATATTATCCCTCTGTTAGGCTCTATCTATCTATACACATATATAATATATTCCATAATTGTTATGTATATATTATATATTTCACATATATTTTATATATTCCATATATATATATAAAGGTTAAGTCACTCTTATCTAACATGAATGAGGTTACTTTTGCTATCTTTGGTTTCAATCTTTCAAGTTCCCCCTCCCCTACACAGGTGAAATTTGTTTACTTCCTGAGTCATAAGAACTTGCCACACATTTCAGAGGAAGCAGCTAGACACCAACTTGACATGTTTTTCTGTCCCCCCACTTCAGGCTATAAGTTTTAAACCTAAATTTAGTCTCTGTAGTCTGAACATTACTGTTTGAAAGAAATCCATTCTTTGATTTTCTATAGAGTAATATAGTCTGCTTAAAATTTTTGTAGGAAGAGATTATTATTGCATTTTTAAAAAATTGCTATGTCATTACTATGATCCTTGCATTCTTTTGGCCTTTTATCCTTTATGTTTTGATGATTTTCTGTAAATTGATGCTTTGATTCTCTTCTCTTTTTGTGTATTTGATACAAAGTTTTGCTTTATAATTACCATTAATTTTACATACACACACACACACACACACACACACACACACACACACACATTATAGCTATCTGCTTTAAGCAATGATGTTATGACATAAAATCGATAGTTTTCCCTCTCCTTGTGTACATTTTAATTTTAATGCTATAGTTTATATATTTCATATTGTATTTCACTTAAATTATTTTATAGCTGGCAATCATTTTAATGAAATTATACCTTACCTTAAATCTGGAATAATCCAATCACACACACTATTACAGTATTGTGACACTTTTATTTCATTCTACACTCACTGTTATAAGTTAGTTTATATTTGGTGTTTTCATCCTACTAGCCACTCTGCTTTACTTCAGTTTAATGATTTCTTTAACATTTACTGTATGGCAGGTGTTTTGGCAGTGAACTCCTTCGACTTTGATTTCTTTAAGAAAAAAATTCTGTCTCACCCCTGTTTCTATGAAATGACTGTAGTGGATGAAATAGTCTTGGTTAGAAGAAAGGTTTTCTTTTTCAATGATTTGAAAAACATCTTTCTGCCCTACCCTGACCTGCAAAGTTTCCACTGAGAGAACTATGATGGTGCTGTGAATGCTGCCACATTGGTGGGAAAGCTCTTCTCTGCTGCTCCTTTCCACGTTTCCTCTTTTCTTCAAATTATGTCCTTTGACTCTAACTTGATAAATTATTCTTTGGGTTGAAGTTGGAGATCTGAAAAAGTATGCTTGGATTAGCATACTTTTTTCAATGTCAATAGCCTTCAGATAATATTTCCAAGTAATTGTCTTATTGATAAAAAATGTCTAGTTGTACATGTATAGCACATTTCTATTTTAATTTTTTAAATCCTGTGCAATATTTGGTTTCATAATGGCACTTTCATACAAAACTTGTTATGCCGATTTCCTATCACCTCTCATCTTTCTTAAACAAATGTCTACCATTCTGTCCTTCAACAGGCTCTAACAAAAGTTAGCACTCAAATAATGAGTTTCATTGTGGTATTTTCATGCACATATGTCATTATGTTATGTTCTTATTTATCTTCCTTGCCCACTGCCCTCCCTCATAGCTCTTGTCCCCGACTCAGTGGCTCATGTCTGCCTCACTTCACAAACAATCTTCGTTCTGCCTTTATGTTACATGTATTCTATTACCCTCTTTAATCCCCAATTGCCTTCCCTTAAGACTTCTTTGTCCTCCATCACACACATGTGTACCAATTTAAATCTAAGAAAATATAATAAAAAATAATACATCCTTTTGTCTTTATTTTGGTTATGTAATGATTACCAGTTCCATTCATTTTCCTACAAATGTCATGATTTCATTTTTACTTATAGGTGAAATGTTTGATTGTATAAATTTATCATGTTTCTTATCCATTCATCTGTTGGTTGTCTCTGTTTCTTAGCTATTATGCAGAGTACATCAATCAGCATGGATACATAAATATTCCTGTGGTTCTTTGACTAAGAGTCCTTTGAGTGTATATCCTGATCATATGGTAGTTCTAAATCTAGTTTTCTGAGGAGCTCTATATTGATTTTCATAGTGCTTGCACGAGATTAAGCTTTTATTTTCTTCACAGTGTACATTTCCTTTCTCTACAGTCTTGTCAGCATTTATCTTCTGTCATAAGTAATATCATTCTGACAGAGAAATAGAAAATCTCAAGTGATTTCTAAGGATGTCAAACACCTTTGCAAGTACATATTAACTATTGTGTTTTCTTTGTCTTGTGTGTGCCTATGCACACGTGTGAGTGTGAGGATGGGCATGCTGTGGCACATGTGTGAAGGTCGTAAGACAACCTTGGGTTTTGATACTCACCTCCAACCTTGTTTGGGAAAGGTACTCTGTTGTTTTTCTACCTCGTACAGCAGGTTAGCTAACCAGTAGGCATCTGAGAATATTCTTATCTCTGCCTCTCATCTACCCATAAGATCATGGACATCACAGCAGTCCCATTACCCATATGACTTTTATTTGAGTTCTAGAGACCAAAAATGAGGAGCTCATACTTGCAGAGCAAGCATTTTTATTTTGCCTATCAAGCCATCAACTAGTTTTCTTTTTCCCATTGAAGAATAGTTTTCTTTGTTTTTATTAGACCATGAATAACATTCAGTGTTCAATTTTTGCAGTTCTTTGTGCATTCTAGATATTAATTCCATATCAAATGAATCATTAGCAAATTTTCCCACTCCATAGGCTCTCTCTTCAATGTGGTCATTGGTTCCTCTGCAATGAAGAATATTTTTAATTTATATAAATCAATTTGCCAATTATTGTTATTACTTCATATTGCTATCAAGGTCCTTTCTAGAATGTCCTCATCAATTTCTATATTATGGAGTGCTTTACTATGATTTTCAAAGTATTGGATCTTCTTTTAAGGTATTTGATCCATTTTGAGCTGACTTTTGGGCAGTTAGAGATACACATCTAGTTTCATATTTCTTCATATGATGTTACAGTTTTCCCAGCATAATTGCTTGAAGAGGACGGTTTTCAATCCAAGGTATATTTTGATACCTTTGTTGAAAACTAGTTGTCTACATGTGTGTGGGAGTTTATTTTTATGCCCTCTATTTTAACCCATTGTTTTACATGTCTGTTTGATGTGACAATACTTTGAAGAATTTATTATTGATCCTCTTGAGTTAAATATCCTATTCAAATTACCTCCCCCAAATTGAGTATCTAGAAACACACCTAACCAAAGACAACAGCCTCGGCAACAAAAACTTTACATCACAGAAAAAGATGATCAGAGAAGATATTAGATGATATAAAGACCTTCCATGTTCTCAGACTGGAAAAATTATTATTGCAAAAATGATAAGATTACCAAAATAAACTCCAGATTTAATGTAAGACCTATTAAATTTCTGATACCATATTACATAGATTTAGAAAAAAATTGTAATTCATTTGGAACCCCAGATAGCATGTATAGCAAAAACAATTCAAAGAAGTGAGAGTATTGCTGGAGGTATTGTAATACCCAGTCTCAAATTATACTGCAGGGCTATAGTTATAAAAACAGGCTGGTACTGGCCCAATATAGACAAGTAGACCAATGGATTTAAATAAGAGAAACCCAAAAGGAAGTGACAAACCTGTGTCAACTTAACTTTTGATAAAAGAGGAAAAACATATGTTGGAAAAGGATACAGCCTTTTTAACAAGTGATGCACGTCAAACATTTCTACCTACAGAAAAATGAAATTAGATTTATAACTCTTTTCCTTGTACAAAAATCATTTCAAAATGGACCAAAGACAAGAATTGGAGACCTCAAACACTGAAATTTCTAGAAAAAAAAAACATGAGGAATACTATTCAAGGCATTGAAGGTAGTCAATAACTTCCAGAATAGAATACCAACAACATAGGAACTAGTTCCAAGTATCAACAGATGGAATGCCATTAAAAGGAAAAGATTTCTTCACAATGAGGAAAACTGTCCATAGAGCAAACAGATAGCTGACAAAATGAGAGAAAACCTTTTCCAGGTATATTTCAAACACAGAGATAATATCAATAATTTACAAAGAATTGCAGAAATTTAATACCAAATAAATAAGACTGCCAATCAACAAATGGGCTAACAAATTTAATAGACAGTTTTCAAAAAAGAAGTACAAATGACCAATAATAATTTCAAAATTGCTCAATACCCATAGCCATTAGGCAAATGCCAATTAACACTACCTTGAGACACCACATGACTCCAGTCAAAATGTCTGTCATCAACAAATTTGATAACCAATGTTGGAGAGGATGTGGAGAGGGAAGAACCATTGGTGGTGATGTATAATAAATCTATTGTGGAAATCAGCTTGGGCATTTCTCAGAAATTAAAAATAGAACTGCCATATAACATAGCTATTTTATTCTTGAACATATACTCAAATACACGGTCAGTCACAGAGTGGCAGCAAATGTGGGTCTGAGGAATGGTTTCATATACAGCAACCTTGACTAAGTCTTGATGTAGGGTCTAAGGTGAGGGGTCCCGCTGTCAGGAGCATGGTCATGCAAGAAGCACTCATTACTTTAGAGTCTTGGGCCTAATTTTGGGCCCTAGTTTTAGAACAAAAGTGATTCATTTAGAGATGGGATGAAGTATATCCTTTTCCAGGGAATTTATGATAGAAATAGCTTTTGTTTTCCTCAATGGTGAAGTCTACCTGTGTACTTACTTTATAAACAAGGCTTCTGGGACAATGGTGGCACCTGAAAGTGCCTGATACAGAGCCTAGCCCACAACATTCACTGTTCTGTGCAGTCTGCAGGCAACCCAGTTGTGTCATTCTTCTATGAACACATCCCTTTATGAAAGTCATGTCCTAAAGATCCTTTCTGGGGATTCTCCTCAATGCTTTGCTCCACTGTGTTGCTGCAGTCTCTGAATTCAAAACCTGGTACCTTTCTCTGCCATGATTGCTCACAGCTAATTATCATCTGACAGATGTAAAGGCTGCTGTTCCTGCTTTGCTTTTTTGCATGCTTTCATCATTCTTCTACTTAAAGACCCTTTTCTGTATGTTAGGGATTGGAGTCGGGGCCTTACCATGCAAGGCAAGCGATCTAACTCTGACCTACATTTCCAGCCATTTTCATTTTATTTTGAAACTGTCTCACTGGTGGTCCAGATTGACCTTGAATTCATTATCCTCCTTGAACCTTACAGATAGATGCCATTACAAGTATCCATCGCTACTCTTGGTTTAATGGTTTAAATTTATTTTAAAATCTATTTTTGAGAGTTGTGCACATGCATATAATATATTATGATCATATCCATTCCCCATTTCTCCTCCAACTCTTCCTGTATTCCTCTAAATTCATTCCTTTATGAATTTAATGTCCTGTTTAAAGAAAATATTTCACTGTATGTAGTTAGTGTTGTCTATGTGCACATGGGTGTAGGGCCATCTCCTAGAGAATAGACAACCTGCTTGGGACTATGAACTATTAATAGTGTCTGAACTAGGAGTAAGGTCTTGTGACCCATTCCCACATCTCTTCTGGAATTTTGGCAGGCTTGATATTAGACAGGTCATTTACAAGTAATGAGAGCTGCTGTGAAGGATGCTCCTTGAGGCTTAAGGAGGAGTGAGCATAGCACACACAATCACTTGCAATAAGTTAGATTATTGCGGAAGATATGACATATTTTGAATGCATAAGTCAACCTTTAACTAACCAGAAGAACTCCTCTAAGCTGCATAGATTTCATAGTGCTTGAAGACACTCTTTAGGTCACTAGTGAAGAAGGATAGTAAGTGTGTTATCAAAAACTGGACCCTCTCTATGGTATGTGCCCACAACTGCAATGGTACCATCACTGGGGGATAACTAATCACTTGCTTAATTTATTGGAGGCCTGTTTAATAGGATGGAATTTTATGCCTGATACTATAAACTAGAACAAAAAGTTCACATCTGGGTAGGTGTAGGTACTAGGGGTAAGTTCAGTGTTGTTATTTTGATAAATAACATAGTAATTTATCATGCCAAACTGCCATCTAAATGTTTTGTTTTTACCCCTAGACCTAATTTGCTTTAGCCTTAGTGAGAGAGACCCTTTGTTTTATAGTTAGTGGCAATTAATGCAGAGACTCATAACTGGCTAAATACTGATAATAACTGACTTGTTTTACAATATCAAAATTTGCAGAAGGAAATACTTAACATACATAATGCATGTTTTGTGACACAGGGCTGAACCCACTTATAAAGGAAGCTGAAGAAGGAGGCTCACAAGTCAAGCTCTGCTTGGACTACAAAGTGGGTTCAAAGGCCAGTCTGGGCAGCTTAATGAGATTGCATCTCAAAATATAAAGCAAAAAGAAATGTGCTGGCAATATAGCTGGGTGCTATATAAAGCAATTATCTAGCATGTGAAAGCCCTTGCGTTCAATCCCCAATATCATAAGAATAAAAATCCATTTTAAAGGATCAGTTATTCCTTTAAACTTATTGAACCATTTTTAATCTTCATATATCACTAAAAGAGCTGTTTATGAAGTAAACTGCTGAGACTCATTCTTGCAGAGCCTGTTGGCCATTCTGTATAGTGTGCATATGAACTTGAGCCTGGAACACATAGTTACATCGAAACAAGGAGTCCCTTTAAGCTTTGCTGAACTTACTCCCTCCTGCAGGAATATTTTTACTTGATTTAAGTTTAATGTGTGTGTCTTGGTCCTTTCACATATCCATCAGAGGGTGCTCTCACTGATAAATATCATCCTGTCGAAGAGTAAATGAGTCTTTTGTCAGCCGCACAAATGGCACAATGCTGTCTTCCTACGGTGTCTATCAAGCGACTCACTAGCTTGAGTGGACAACTACCTACCACTATACTACAGTCTATTTTCTCTATGTGAACAAACCCCTGCTTTGTCTGTTGCCTGTATGTGTCGTAGCTTATTTGATAATATCAGTACCTGAAAATTATTCAGTGAGTGACATTCTGGGATTGTTTTTCCTGGGATGAGAAACAGATTTAGTTTTCTTGATCACTTCCTTGATCGTTTCACAGTGCTTAGGGTAATGCGATAGCAAAAACCTGCATAACACTGTAAGTAATAACTAAAGTCTTATTGTGTTTATACATATAACAGCAAATGCATAAATATATGTTAGAAGATTATATCCTAAGAATACATCAGTATAACAGAGTGTTTAGTTAAAAAAAGAAAAACTTGTGCATTAGGTGAGCTATAATATTATTCACTATATTTAAAGTACTATGAATGTTTTTTAAAAATGATAATGGAGGGAATAGAGAGATGATTCAGCTATTATGACTCCATATTACTCTTGCAGAAGACCTGAGTTTAATTCCCAAGATTACACTAAGCAACTCACAACTATGTGTAACTCCAGTTCCAGGGGATCTGATACTCTCTTCTGGCCACTGCATGTACCTTCACTCATGTGCATTTTCCCATACATACATACATACATACATACACACACACACACACACTGTGTAAAAATTATTTTTTCATCTAGAAAGTAAGTAAACTTAAGTATGTGTTTACAGTACCTAACTATCACACACCTAATAATTTGTTCTAGAGAAATAAAACATTTTGTTCATATAGAACTGTACATAAATGTTCATAAAGGCTTGATATGAGGTCCACAAAACTGCATATCAAGTTGAACATCCTTCAATGAATAGACAGACTTAAAAAATGTATCGCGCCCATTGTGGTGGCACACGCCAGTAGGATTTGCTGAAGGAGGGGGAGGCAGGAGGATCACGAGTTGGAAGCCAGCCTTGGGCTACACATTTAAGGCTACACATTAAGGCAGGGGTGGCGCACACCTCTAATCCCAGCACTCAGGAAGCAGAGCCAGGCATATCTCTGTGAGTTCGAGGCCAGCCTGGGCTACCAAGTGAGTTCTAGGCAAGGCACAAAGCTACACAGGAAAACTCTGTCTTGAAAAACCAAAAGTAATTAAAATAAAAAAATGTATCGATAAACAATGAAATAACAAACACTCTGTAATAATATAGGGTGAAAAGAGCAGTGAAGGGTATGGCACTGATTTAAAAATTCCAGTTTCAAAGGGTTACATGCTCTGTGATTCCATCTATGCAGCCTTCTCAAAGAGACAGACTTAAGGCAATAGAGAACAGATCAATAGTTGCAAGGGTTGAGTTTAGGAACTAATACAAAGAAGTGCATCAACTAATAATGGAGATACATTCTGAAAAATATTAGGAGATTTTAATATAATAGAACTATCACAGGGTGTGTGTGCTATGGTGGTTACAATGTCACCAAGCAATACCATCTCATGAAACCACTGTAGTGTGCATAGAAAATGCCCCACAGAGCTTGAAGGCACTGAAGATTATTTGTGATAACCAAACCATTCTGAATCTTGATTGTGGCAATCATTACTAGAATCTACACAGATGAAAAAATTCCACAGAACTGCATTTTTAACAGCATGTACAAAAACTATCAAATGATGTTCTGTGATAATGTATCCATGCATTTTGTTCCAAACTCCTTTAACAGAGCTTGAAGATCAGATGGAAGTGGTAAGTAAGAATACTGAAAGCTAGAAAAATGTGTCAAATTCTATCTCCTGGAGTAAAGCATTAAATGAATTCAGCGTGTTTAACTCTGATAAGGTAGGACTGCATCATTTTTCAAGCCCTTTGTACTGACATTCTCTACCTTACTAATGGGTGAACCTGCTAGGAGAATTCTACTTTAGCAGGGGAGGGAGGTGTGCTAATGCTCTCAAGACTACAATTCCTTATTCCTTGAAGAAAGTAGCAACTTATTTTCATGAATTTGAAAGAGAGCAAGGGGAGGTATATAGAAGGGGTTGGAGGGAGGGAGGCAAGGTTTTCCCCTGATCTAATTATAATATAATCTTCAAAAGAGTAGAGAAATGAACAGTCATGAAGATCAGGGATGGAAGGAATGTAGGTTTCAGGATCTTTCAAAATGTCCATAAAAATTTGAGGAGTGTAGTTAGAAGCTCATGGAATGACCGGGAGTAGGAAGGTAGCTTGACTTGCAGCATCCTAGTACTACTCAACCAAGATGATCCCTTAACACCATCAAGTAGCAGGCTGTAAAAAATCATGAAAACCCTGGGAAGACCATGTTCTCCAGTGTTTTAAGTGTAGCCACAAAGGACATCATACAGAGGAAAGTTCTATTCCATTGCTTCTTCTCATTGAGTACATACCAAGAATATGATACTTGGAGAATTTGGAATGATAAACACAAGACCAGCTAGCTGAGGCTATAAAGGAAGAAAATAGTTAGAAACCTCTGATCATCAACAATGTGGTTACAATATACTTCAAACTTCAGTCATGACAAGTCATAAATACCTCTTGTATTCACTCAATGATACCTACTCAGCTGCTGAGGGAGAAAAAAAGCAAGCTCTATGGACCAATCTTATTCTCTGTGTTGTTTTCGGTTATAAGATTATTTTGTCTCTTACAGCTGTTTTAGTGGAGCTTAGTTAAGAGGAGTCGAAAAGGCACACACGGAGTGACATTAAATAGGAGACCCAAGTGTCAAGCACGTAATGAATGTGATTTTATTTCCTGTGGGAGGAAACATGCGTTGGTTAAAGATCAGTCATCTTTGAAAATAAGTTAGCTATTAGGGAAAATGGAGCTTAATAATTTGTACCCCAATTTCATGATTACATTCTGTTTCTGAAGTGACAAGTTCTGTAATATGTTAATAAATCAGAGAACTGGAGCCCAGGAACATGTAGTTCTTATTATGTAAGACTGTTTAGTAATTCAGTCAATTTGAGGGAAACTCTCTTGGCCTGTTCTCTCATTTTCTTCCCTCACTATAATACAGATACTTTTATTATGCAATTTCTGTGATGATTAAAATACCTATGGTCATACAGTATAGACCTTCTCGATCCTGACCATCAGTAGATGCTTGCTGATGTCTTGATTGTTAAATGAGGTTTGTTGAATTGCAAACAAAATATAATTTATGAAGATGTTTCTTTGTCTACTTTCTTCCTTAGTTACTTAAGCTTTTGTCTTTGCTTATTCAATATTCAGAAAAATCTTGGATTATAGTCATTATTATCCCTAGGTTAGATGTGGAAAATGGTAAAGAGGTTAGTTAGATAATTTATCTATGACACGGAGATAATAAAGGTGGTATAGTTTCAACACACAGAGTTCTTTTACCAGTAAATATTACAGGAATGCAAATATAGTCAAAATAATCCCAAATTCTAAAACAACCTCAATGTTATTCATTCAGTTGAAACAGAGATTTTTTATTATCTAATGTCATCCTTTTTCATAGTACAAGTATAGGTATTATCCGAATAAGAAAAAGGTGTCTTCACCAAACTTAGTTCTTAGTTTTCATGGCCTATTGATTATTTTCTTGCCAAGCTTCCTTGTTCCTGTCCTACATACTCACTTCAGCTGAATGTAGTAGTTCACACTGTTGCCACTGAACACAGATTACCCAACAGTATGCAGACACTCGAACTACAACATTGTTGAATCAGAAAAGCCATTACTCATGGGACATCAGAACTTTGATAAAAAGAAACTAACCCAAGGACTGAGTATAGAGGATAATTGCAAAGTACAGCAGGCAGGATTGAAGCAATGAAGGAATGCAGAATTAAATAAAGACTCCAGTATTCAACATCTTCCCAGACATTTAGGAGTATAAACCCAGCATGATATTTGGATTAAACATGTGGTGAAACCTTCAGGGGATGCTCCTACTACATTATTCACCACTAACTTTTAAAATATTCCCCCCTGGTTCCTCCTGATACTTTTTATCATCCCAGAGCTCCCACTCAGTGTGCCTAGATTTAAACTTATGATCCAGTATTGAGAACAGCTAGATTCCAAAGCTGGGTTTAAGCTTTGACTTGAGAAAGGAACTACAGGCCAAATACTAAAAATAAAAAGCTCATATTTTTTCTATTTTCTTTGTACACAAGGATGAGCAATTGCCAAATCCTCTTTCAGATATACCTATAAACCTTTATTTGTCATCAACTTACAAGGTAATTATGAAGAAAAACCATTTACATTCATCTCTATGTCTTCAAAGTTTTGCATCTAGTGGTGGTCAATTTTTGGTACATAATGGCTACAAGAAATAATGACTTTATAGAAAACATATATTATCTCTGTTCTCTATCTCTTTTAAGGATAGTAGTAATGATACAGTAAGATTTTTATCCTCAGAACTTAACCTAATGCTCATATATTGCAGGAAAAAAATTAAATTTTGATTAAAGAATGAAAAAAGTTATACTGTGTAACATAAGGTGATGGAGTATCAGATCCTGGCCTTCATACCACAAACCCAGTCCTGAAGAAACCCACAACCGATCTGTAACCTATCTCTAAAAAAAATAGGCCTGAGAGAGCTCAGGATTCTAGGTAAAGATGTAGCATCAATGTAGAGAAAAAAAGGGAAGTTTTAATTTGCATTTTTCTGACAATTAAGGACTCTAATTAATACTTTAGCAATATTTATTGGCCATTTGTGTTTCTTCTTTTGAGACTTCCATGCTCAATCCCTTAGCTAATTTGTCATTTTTTTGTTTGCTTGTTTCTTTTGTTCTGCTTAGGTTTGTAGTTCTTTGTGTATTTCAAACATTAATTCTCTATAGATGGAAGCTACTCTGAGATTCCCTATCACCCTTCTCAGAATGGATGTCATCTAGAATGCAAATGCAAATGTTGAGGAGGACATGGGGCAAAGGAAACCTTATTTACTGTTGGTGTGAGTACAAACTGGTAGAGCTACTATGGAAATCAGTCTGAAGTTTTCAAGAACTAAACACAGACCCTGCTAACCACTTCTCAGCATGTACCCAAAGGAAAACATGTGATATGAAATGTAAAGGAGAATACTATGGGTAAAAAAAAAAAAGGTGGTACGAATGGAAAGCAGAGATATGAGATAGATATTAGAGTATGGATAAAAACAAATGTAAATATTTTTGAAAACCTACTAATTTGTAAGCCAAATAAAATAGAGTATTTAAAAAAGTTTAAATAGAGATACCCTATGTAGATGGATAAAGTGACTCTAGGAGCCAGATAGGTATTAAATGAAAACCCCAGCATTATGGGTTGATGTCTTGCCTCCAAGTTGCTGGCTAGGGAGCACCCTGAAGCTTCCAAAAGCAATACTCTTGCTGCTGCTCTTGGTTCCAAAAGAACTAGATAGTAAGACATTACTGCTAAAGCCACCACATTCTTTCTGTGCAGAACACAGAGAATCTAAACTAGAACTGAGTTGGAAGCTCCACCCTACTGGCTAGCTTCCCATGATATGAGGTGCTATGCAGGTTGCTTGGGGAGTATGTTATCTACAACCATGGGCTCTATATGCTACATTACTGACTTGCTAGGTAAGATGTGCCCAGTACTGCAGTAATGACACGACTATCTGGGGAGGAATCAATGGCTTTGTGGTCGAATTTATGGCTCACTCTAGTAGTTGCTTTGCTTATTCAATATTCAGAAAAGTCTTGGATTATAGTTAAGCTATTGTTGAATATATATATATATATATATATATATATATATATTAAAGATATATATATATATCTTTCCATAGATTAGTTCTGCTTATTATATATATATATATATAATAAATTAGTTCTGCTTATTATATATATATATATAATATATATGTATATATATATATATATCTTTCCATAGATTAGTTCTGCTTTTCTCAGCTTTGGTCAGAGGGATTTGTTTGTTGCAGTGGGCACTGATCACTACAGAGGCTCATAACTGATCAAAGCACTGAGAAGTGACTATTGAATCCTCAGCCTTAAGTAGGACATCTACAGGACACTGTCCAAGATTCAGGAAATAGCTTAAAAGAGGAGCCAGAGGGAATACAAGAAGTCAAAAGATGACCACAATAGCCACCAGAGAACCTTACATCTTTTTTTTTCCTTTTATTTTATTTTACAATACCATTCAGTTCTACATATCAGCCACGGGTTCCCCTGTTCTCCCCCCTCCCACGCCCTCCCCTTACCCCCAGCTCACCCCCCATTCCCACCTCCTCCAGGGCAAAGCCTCCCCCAAGGACTGCGATCAACCCGGTAGACTCAGTCCAGGCAGGTCCAGTCCCCTCCTCCCAGACTGAGCCAAGCATCCCTGAATAAGCTCCAGGTTTCAAACAGCCAACTCATGCAATGAGCACAGGACTCGGTCCCACTGCCTAGTTGCCTCCCAAACAGATCAAGCCAATCAACTGTCTCACCTATTCAGAGGGCCTGATCCAGCTGGGGGCCCCTCAGCCTTTGGGAACCTTACATCTTTTACTACCAATAATGTCATAGTTGCCTTGATGAACAGCCAAAATACCTGAGCTGTAAAGACACCATGCTCCCTGGTCTCAATCCCCAAGAGCCCCAGCAGATGGTGGTATCTAATGCAATAATGGTTAGTGCCACTATAGCATTTGGTATGCTATTCTAGGAATATGACAACCCTGTGCATATTCTATCCCTCCACATTAAAGGCTCTTGCTTAAAATAGTAAATCTAAACTTTTTAAAGAAATATTTATTCAGGTAACACTACATGCATACTTAACCGAACTCAAAGGAATCTCCAGAGCATCATGTGTTGTCCAACAAAATAATTGTGCTAAAGAACAAAATGCCTGTGTACAACAATAGACCACAGATAAGAAAATGAGGGGAAAATTGTCATCTGAAATAAGAAGCCCAGCTTAGATAGAAAGCACAAGAAAGACTGAAACAGGAATTCTGAATCTGAAAATCTCAGAAATCTCAGAAAAACAAAACAACAACAACAAAGAAACAAAACCTGACCAAGAATATCACTAGCAAACTAAGTCATGCAGAAGAAAGAACCAGAAAATTCAAGTGCAAATCATTTGGCATTATCCAATCAGTGGCAAATAATAAAACAAAAGAGAAAAATAAACTGAAGGTTCCCTAAAGGATATATGAGATACCATTAAACTGAATCAAAATGTGTAAAACATATGTAGAAGGAAAGTGGGAGAGAAGGGAACAAAAATATTTGTGAATAAAAAGAAAGTGAAGTCGTCTCAAATCTGGTGAAGGCAATGGACATCCAGGATAAAAGATTATAAGAGCTTCAGACACTTGATGGTAAAGTGCAGTATATCAAGACAGTTTCTGAGAGCCAGAGATGAGAGAATTTTGACAAAACAAGGGAATAAATATTTACGACATAAAAGGGAACCTTCACAAAACTAACACATTTCATTTTTGCATTTTTATAGATGCTTTATGGAAATGTAATTTCCATTTACTGTGTCCAGTTTGGTGGTTCCAATGTTCAGTTACTCAATATCATCACTGTGAGTTTTAGAACACTGTCATTACCTGGAAGGAAAACCCTGTGCCTGTGAGCAGTTACCACATTCACCCACACCAAAATTCTTGGGCATCGCTTTCTGTCCCTATGGCTTTGCTTAACCAGTCATGCGACAATAACACAATCATATATCGTGTGTGGCTTTTCATACTTGCCGTTTCCTATTCAGTCGTGTTTTCAACATCCCACATGTGTTCACAGTGTACTTCATTTATTTTTATTGCTGAATAATATTCTACCTTGTGGATATACCACATCTGTTTATCCATTTGCTGCTGATAGATGTTTTAGGCTGCTTCCATTGGGGGCTGTTATGAATAACGTACCACGATCATTTGTGCATAAGATTTTCTGTGAATATGTGTTTTAATTTCTCTAGAGTTTTAATTCCATCTCAGAGTAAAATGGCTAGGTCATATAGGAACTCTATAATTAAGTTTTTAAGAAGCTTCCAGGATGTTTCCATAGCAATTGCACCATGCTACACTCCTACAAGCAGTTTAGGAGGTTCTTGTTCTCTACTCTTTGCCAGCACAGTCTGTGGTGGCTTTAGGTGATAGCCACATTTGTGGGTACACAGCAGCATCCCCATGAACACATTTCTTAATAGAAACCTCACACACTGGAGGAGTGTGATAAAATATTCAAAGTATTGAAAGGAAAAAAAAAAACTTCCAAATAGGAAATTGTTTCTGGAATAGCTCTTTTTGAGAAATGAGGGAGAGATAAAGATATTACTAGACAAAGAGAAAAAAAACAATATTATATCCATATAAAACATAATTATATCCATATAATATATCTCAATTCAATTTTAAAATGCTGTAATACTGTAATGCTGATGACTTCCTGTATAAAAATTAAAAGACTGAGCTCCGGGAGTCTAGCGAGAAAGAGGAGGGTTTATATGAGAGAGAATTGTTGAAACCAAGGTTGGATAAAGCATAGGGACAAATAGCCAAACGAATGGAAACACATGAACTATGAACCAAAGGTTGAGGGGCCCCCAACTGGATCAGGCCCTCTGAATGGGTGAGACAGTTGATTGGCTTGATCTGTTTGGGAGGCATCTAGGCAGTGGGACCAGGTCCTGTGCTCATTGCATGAGTTGGCTGTTTGAAACCTGGGGCTTATTCAGGGACGCTTGGCTCAGCCTGGAAGGAGGGGACTGGACCTGCCTGGACTGAGTCAACCAGGTTGATCTCAATCCTTGGGGTAGTCTTTGCCCTGGAGGAGATGGGAACAGAGGGGTGGGGTGGGGGGAAGGGGAGGAGGGCGGGAGGGGGGAGAACAAGGGAATCTGTGGTTGATATGTAGAATTAAATTATATTGTAAAATTAAAAAAAAATTAAAAGACTGATATTTAAAAGCAACTGAAGATAAAATATTTTTTATGGATATACAATATAAAAGATATAACTTAATACATCAAAAACAAAGTGGAGAAACCAGGTAAAATGCATAGCTTTTATCTGCAATCAGTTTACTTGCTACTAACTTAATGCTATATGTATGTTATTGTAATTGTAAGCTGTCACCTATGAACACCATGAAAATCACAAAGCAAAACCCTACAATATATTGATAAACAACAACAAAAACTAGATAAAACAAAGACAATGGTATCCCAAAGATATCAAAAGATCGGGAAAGAAGCTGAGTTTTGATGAAACAACTAGAAAAATTAACAAAATAACAACTGCAAAGGTTCACCTCTCAACAATCACCTCAGCAGTAAATATATGAAACTGCCCTATCAAATGATACTGAGTTTAATGTCAAAGAAAACCACGTAAGCAGAATGTGTTTACAAGTGAGGATAAATTCAGCCCTAAAAAATGGAAAATTATTCCCAAACATTCCACACCAAGGAACAGGGATACTTCAAAGGGGAAAAAAATAATCTGTAAGTGAAAATAAATCCCTAGGGACCAGGAGGAGCAATGTGGAATGCCAACTGGTCTGTGCAGCGGGGCACAGTGGTAAATCACATGCTCCCATCCCAATAGCAGGCCCTCTGACAAGTCTAGAACTGGCAGGGAATGACTGACAGCAGTAACCGGAAGCAACTTCAGCAATGAGCAAAACTTCAGACAGCACTTCAGGAAGGAAACAGCATCCCAAAAGTCACAGAACAAATGTAACTGAGACATTTTTCCAAACAGGAGCAGAACACTCATTTTGTCAAATGCATGGGGAACACTTTTAGAAAAGCTCTTAGATCAAAAAACACATTTTGATAGTTCAGAAAAAAAAAATGAAATCATACCAAATATCTTCTCAGAATACAGTGGATAAAAACAGTCAATAGCAGAAAGGAAAAAAAAAGAAAACAAACAAACAACAAAAACAAGGATGTCCACAGTCAGACAGAAGATGTGCACTCTTCCTGGGCTGCCTCCATGTCCCACAGGACAAGCTAGGAAGTACATCCCCATCACAGTTTGGTGTTTGGGTGCCCGTGTGAAGAACTGCAGAGAGTCTAGAAGAATAAGGAGGCCGTAGCTCCAATCCCAGCTGTGGTGATATATTGTGTACCCCAATATATTGTGTATCCTAATAAACTTATCTGGGGATCAGAGGACAAAGCCAGCCTCTAGATTAGACATAGAAGCCAGACAGTGGTGGCATACGTCCTTAATCCCAACACTTGAGATCTCATGTCTTTGCTTGAAAAGCACACACACCTTTAATCTCAGGGAGTGACATAGCTGGGTGGAGAAGAGTATATAAGGTATGATGAGACAGGAACTAAGCAGCAATTCAACTGAGACCCTCAGGGGTGAGAACTCAGCGGCTTTCAGTCTGAGGATTCGTAGAAACAGGATCCGCTAAGGAGTTGGTGGGGTGAGATTGGCTGTGGCCTGTTCTGTTTCTCTGATCTTTCAGTTTTTACCCCAATATCTAGCTCCAGGGTTTTTTAAATTATTAATAAGATCTTTTAAGATTCGTGTTACACCTGGCACCACACCTCCATGTCGTCTGTCCTCTTAGACCCTTTGAGCTTCAACTTCTCCTTATAAAACTTTCCTCTGACTCATCCCACTTGGCTTCTTTCTTGTCATTATCAGGCTAGAGTTCTGCTGTAACTTTCCAGATATCTCTAACTCATATACTGATGAGTAATCAACACCTCCTGCCTAGGCTCATTTCAACATTCTATGACCTGGACCTTACGGCTAGACTGAAGTAAGGAGTATAATTGTTACAACCTTTCACCAGGTGTGGAAGCTCCACCACCTCTGAGTCCCCAGTTAGGCACTCTGGCATTTTCCACCCCAGTGAAGGGGCTCCTGAAGGTTTTCTCTTTTCTGTACAACCAGCACCTAGCACAATGGCTGCCATACATCACAGGCTGAGTGAGGCTGGCATAACTGCATGAGAACTATTTTATTAGTTTTTCTAAAATTTTACTTCTTTCTTGCAATACCAAGTAATCTCATGATGTTTTCTCCCACAATGATTTCACAGAAATTTCTTATTTTGGTAACTCCATGTTTACACATCATAAACAACTTTAATTTTAAGAGCATGTGCATAAAACTTCATATGTTATATTATTTGAGTGACCGGTGAAGATTCTTCTCATTCATTTTGAGGCACCATACACAGCTCACCTGGTCTGACTCATGCTCACTGACATCACTGAGGTCTGTATTAGATTTCTCAATTCAGTCTCCACATTGGCTAACAACGTGATAACCATGGCATCCTTTATTCATGTGGTGTTCCCAGTGTCCAGGACTTGTATACCACCCCTAGGACAGAGACTTGTGCCACTGAGAGACCTGGCCAAGAACCTGATTTCTGCATAGGTAGAGATTCGCTGCAAAGATCTGCTGCTACAGTTCTCTTCCATGGAGTTCTCACATGCCTTTCCTGCATGCTGTAGCAGTTTTTACTATTACCTTTCATTTTCTCAAACACGTCTGTCTGCTGATATAGATATATAGGAGGATATAGAGATGATAAGATAAAAGGGTAGATTAATGAACCTACTTTTAAAGAACAACTTGTTTAAAATGTTTTACATTGGTATAAATTTTAGTTTACTGATACAAACTTGAAGTTAATTTTGTTATACTATATATATATATATTTCTATTCTTGTTTGAGGTATTGTTTATGTAACTCATTTAAAATTGTAATGGATAATTAAAATAGATTAATAATTAGTCATCTATGATAATCATATTTGTAGCCATGTTAGTTAAGTCTTCTAGGTATACATAGATATATTTCAGATAGATAGGTAATCTTCAAACACTTCATAGACCTAGAGAATATGGCATTTAAATAACTTAAAATTCTGTTGACGTGAGACACAATTGCTCCTGGCTGCACCAATTGATCCCGAGAGAATGTTGGGCTTCTAAGACATTTCCATTTGGAAGTTTGTCTTTTTGGCACAAAATGGCCTACTGGGCAAAGAACTGCCCTTGCCTTGACGGCTGACAGTACCAAATGCAATGCTGTCCTCTCTGGACAAGCGGGACACAAGGAAAGCAACCACTGTACTCTGCCAAGACAGGGTAAGATGGTCTCTCAGAATTCCTGCTTCTGAAAATGGTCTGTCAGATACTCTAGGCCTGTAGCCAATTTGAATGCACCAACAATACTGAGAAATATTAGGTGACTGTCCAGGCTGCCAGCTGTCTTGGTCTACTTTTGCAAGATTCCCGAAAATTGCTTGCATCCATCTACCATTTCTCAGGTACCATTATGTTCCTTCTCAGGTCTTTGATGTGGTTGAAAACTAGATAGTTGTAATTTCCTCAGTTATGATAAAAGATAAGTTAGATATAAAACCTTAAATTCACAAATATTAGGACATCCTCTTTAATATTGTAACTGCAATTCTTGCTCAATAATTGTTTTGTTATATGTAATTTTACCATGTTAAAGTTAAAACCTTCCTTTTTTAAAAAAAATAAAGAAGAAAAGGGGAAGTGCTGTGGATATCACTCTATATAAATAAAACACTGATGGCCAGTGACCAGGCAGGAAGTATAGGCGGGACAAAGAGAGAGGAGAATTGGGGAAACAGGAAGAAGGAGGGAGAGACACTGCAGTCACCACTAGGACAAGCAGCATGTGAAGATGCTGGTAAGCCACCAGCCACATGGCAAGGTATAGATTTATTAAAATGGGTTAATTTAAGATAAAAGAACAGTTAACAAGAAGCCTGCCACGGCCATACAGTTTATAAGTGATATAAGCGTCTGAGTGATTATTTTATAAGTGGGTTGTGGGGCTGCGGGGCTTGGGGAACCTGGAGAGAAGCCCTCCAACAACAGTCTGCAGTGAGAAGAGACTAGGGAAACAAAACCATGAAAAACTTCCCCTTGAATTTGGAAGCAAAGTTATTATCACCCGATAACTAAGGGAAAAAAATGGAGGAACAAATACATGGGGAAGGCACAAGAGATTATTTCATAATCATTCACATAAAAGAGCCACATTGATTTTTTTCCTTCCTGTAGATGAATTGCTAAATGCTCTTATTAATAAAAAACAAAAACAAAACTCAGAGCCAGATACAGGGGTGAAAACCTGAGAGATCAGGGAAATAGGGAAAGCCATAGCTAAACTCACCTCACCAACTCTGCAGCTTCAAAAAGAGCTACTTCCTGTCTACCCACACCTATATGCCTTTCTGTTCTGCCATCTGGTAGCACTCTAACTCTCTGCCTCTAGAATGATGAGAAATGCACAAGCACAGCCGTGACATCCGCTTTCTTGACCCTGGGTGACTAAGCTGAATACAAGCTCAATGCTGTGCCAGTTAATGGACATTTCCAAATTCCATTGAGCTTAACTTTGGCTGTTCATGTAGTGCAGAGCTCCTGATGCCTAGAGAATGTCTTGCCATACATTTCTACAATATAATTTGCAGGCATATGTCCATTTATTTTTCTAAAACAACTTTTACTAATTGTACAAACATGAAAAAACAAAACAAAAAACAATGAACCCTATCTGTCCTGGTTGAAAGCAGGGCCTCACAGAATTCCCTTTCAAACAATCATCCTCCAACATTTTCCTCACAAATGTTAATTCCCATTTTTTCAGTTATTTCTCCTTGGAACATATTTTACATTAAAAAAGTCACAGCTGTAATTTCATAATTAAGAAGCAATCATACAGCATTGTAGTGATTCACACCACAGGCCCCTGTTTTCCATTCTCACCTCACTAGGAGGACTTCACTTATTCATCCATGCTAAGCTGTCACTGACAATTCATGAGTGACAGCATGGTGGTGCTTGTTAGCTTATACATTTATGCAGTAAATGTGAGCACATGGTGTAGGACAAATTCAGAATTTCCTACTACAAATGTCTTGTCAGGAATCTTGGGATGTAGATCTCTCTAGTCCTGTAGCTGAGGATGAAAAACCAATAGAAAATTAGAGTAACATTAAAGTTTTGCTTTCTTTGGGTTTAATAGAATTGTATGGTGATTTTAAATTTTTTTTTCTTTAAAAGTATACACAGGTGGTATTTACATCTCATTTCCTTAAGTCCTTGATGAATAGCAAGTAAGATGACGTTAGTGCTTGAAGAGGAATTAGAACCACTCACAAGAAACAGGAACAAGCAAGTGAAACACTATTCTTTGCTGGGGATGGGGGAGTTCCCAAACTGGAAAAACACAGAAAAAAATGTCAAGTATACCACTAAACAAAACAAGCTAACCTGAAAAGGCTGCATACTGTGTGGTTTCAATCATTTGACACTGGGGAAAACTGATAACTGTGGAGAGATGAAATATCAGTGGTTGCCAGGAACAAAGGAAGAAAGGATAGATAAGTAAATCTCAGACTAGCACTAGAGACTACATTGAGTGATAATACAATTTTGTCATTTTATATTATATATTACATGGGGATAACCAATCTATTTCTTATTGAATTTAAAGCCTTCACCACAAGATATACTGTTGTTGTTTTTGTTGTTTCAGGGGGCCTGCCACCCAGCTCCACATGGAAGCTTATTCTTAATTATAAATGCCCGGCCCTAGCTTGGCTTGTTTCTTTCCAGCTAAATTAACCTGGCTGTCTTCTGGTCTGGGATTTTCCTATCCTCTTCCTTCTGTAAATTTTACTCTTATTCCATTGCTTGCTGTGTAGCTTTGTGGCTGGCCCCTGGGTCTTCCTCCTTCCCTGGCTCCTTCTATTTCCTCCCAGATTTCTCCTTCTGTTTATCCTCTCTTCCTGCCAGGCCCATCTATTTGTCTCTTCTGTATCACTACTGACTATCCAGCGCTTTATTAGAGCATCTGTTATTTTAGATAGGCAAAGTAACAGAGCTTCACAGAGTTAAACAAATGCAACATAAACAAAAGTAACACACCTTAGAATAATATTCTACAACAATGTACCCCATACCTGACCCTGTCAATGAAGCCAAGAACCTTTTGCTGACTAAGTCATGGGCCCTAAGGGAAAAGTTACTACTATTCTGTCAAATGGACACAGTAATGAAATACTCCTAGGGACTTATTGCACTACTCATAGATAGTTCATTATCATTCAGCCCTTATCAGAGAAGTTTCTACTTGCAGTAGATGGCAATTAATATAGGTATACACAGCTAGTCAATGCACAAAAAACAGGAGACTTTGGGGTGGGTGCTCGTTCTCAAATGAGGTATCTATTAAACCCTAACTTAAAACCTCAGGAACCCATGCAGAAGAGGGAGTAGAAAGTTTGTAAGAGCCAGAGGTGGTGGATGACTGTAAGAATGTGCTGTTTTCCAGCTACAATGCTTATATGAACTCAGGATATATGACAGCATGCGCAAGATTTAAATAAGCTTAAGCCAGACAAAAATCTCAGAATGGAGGAGGAGAGGTGAGCATGAAGTTCCACCCTTAGCTGAGGATTCATTGGCATTTGATTCCTGCTGAGAGAGAAAAACCTCATTTTTCCTCAATAGTGTGACATCTAGTATATTGACCACACTCCAGGTCTTGCCTAGCACCCAGGAGTAGTTGTAGAGAGGCAAGAGAGGATCTGGGAGAAGTTGTGGGAAGGGATGAATATGATCCGAAACTGCTATATGAAATTCTCAAATAATTAATAAAAAATATTTAAAAACACAGAAAACAAAAAAACAACAACAAAAAATTTGTAGTAATAGGCCTGTATAATATAGAAAAATAGAAATCTACATAATGTTCAATGTACATTTGTATTTGTATATGCAATTTGAGTACATACTTCAAGTAAAATTATAAGCCTTTTATTAAGCAATGAATCACTTAAAAAACTCTTGAGGTTGTTCAGTAGGGAGGTAAGTAATTTTTAGGTTACTAAAAAACAAAACTTTTTGTGACTTAATTAATTTACAACCTCAGAATTTATCTGGAATCCAGAGGATTTCTGGAAGACAAGGTCATGCAACCACAACACTTGTCTGAAATTAGCATTTAAGGAGACCTGATGGAGAATTTGGGGATTATTCTAATCAAGTTTCATCAGTAAGAAATACAATGGAGAACCCGAAATCAATTTATTCTAAAAATAAACAAAGAAACAAAAAGATGGTGGGTGGGGATGAAGAAAATATTTAGCTCAAGAAGAAATAGCCACCGAGGTTGTAACTCTTCTTCTGTTTTTGCTTTTGTGTGCTTTAGTTTTTGATTCGTTCTTGTGTCCTAGCTTGTGTTTCACTTGAATGGCATTAAAGGGTCCTTTTCTGCATTCAACTCTGTAGCATTTTCTCTTATTTTTCATATCTCTAACTCATGCACTTTCACACCTTACTCTTTTTCTGTTTCCTCATTGTTTTCCTTAGTTGTGAATAATTTAACTGTAAGACACGATTAGCTGTATTTTTTAATCACTATCTAGAGCTGCTCTCTCTGAACATGATATGGCTACAACTGAAGTATGTAAGTATATTCTACTGCAGGACCTTACCAGGATTGCTGACAAATTTCTGTATTGTTAGTGCAATTGGCTTCCCCCATACATAAACACAATTCACTGTGAAGACACACATTATTTTACAAATTAATAAAAAGGGGAAGTAAAAGCTGAGGTATACTTCCATCTCAGCAGGCACAAAAAGCATAATAAAGAAATACACAAAAAGGGCGGCGGGGGCAGGGGGGAGAACAAGTCACTGTGATACCACCTTACACTCATTTTCCCTCAATTTTAGAAACCAATAGCTGATAGTAAAATAGCTGAATTACCAGAAAAATGTTTTTTTTTCAGATTATTATTTTTGTTATGGTTTGTTTTGTTTTTTTTAATTAAGAATTTTTTCATTCATTTGATACTGCAATCAAAGATCCCCCTCTTCCTTTCTCCTGCCCCCCCCAAGCCTTCCCGCAACCCATCCCCCACTCCCTCCCACAAAGGTAAGGCCTCCCATGGGGAGGCACATGCAGTAGAGGTAAGTCCAAGCCCTGCCTCAAGGCTGCAGGAGGTGTCCCATCATAGGTAGTGGGCTCCACAAAGCCTGCTCATGCACCAGTGACACCTCCTCCCAGATAACTTTTTTAAAAAGAAATCAATGACCATATGGAATACTCAACTGAACAGATGAATGAAATAAGTAAATCAATTCAGGACCTAGATAAGAGTCACCTTGAGATATGTTGTTCAAACTGAAAATCAACAATGAAATTTCAGAGTTAAATTTCATTATGGATCAACTGGATTTCATAGAAAGATATAGAAAATGTACCATTCAGTATATAGTAAATATACATTCTTCTAGGCAGCCCTTACTCTTTCCCTAAAAACTGGTCACATGATAGGTTTAACAAAGACAATGGCATCAAAATAGTTCTTTGTATCATATCAGATCATAGTTGAATACAACAAGAAATCAACAGCAAGAGAAACCACAGACATTATAAGACAGCTGAGAAATAAATTGTGAATTACTGAAGAAATAAGAAAAGAAATTTAAAATTTCTTACATTTTAAAAGAAAATATTAGCACAACTTCTATGAAGTTTTGGGAGATAGGTAAGGCAAATCCAAGAGGGAAATTCATATCTATAAATGCTTACTGAGAGAGAAAGGAAGAGGATGGATAAATAAACCAATGATACATCTCAAGGTCATAGGAAAACAATAGCCATCCCTCCTGTTACCATGTCTTTTCTTCAGTTGTGGACTGTACTCTGAAATTCCAGTAGGTAGCAAGAAATAATAATAAAACTAGAAGAACAATATACATGACGAATCAAAGATCTAGTTTTTCAAAGGTAAACAAGATTGGCAAGCTTTAGCCAAAACAAATGAAAGAAATACAAGAGACCCAAATTACTAAAACTAAAAGTGAAAAGGGAGACAACAATAGACTCCAACGAAAATCCAAATGATCACTGTGGAATATATTGTAAACTTCTATTTTTAAAAATTGAATAATTCCAACTAAAATATTATGTGCCAAATTAAAACAAGTTGATATAGACAACTCAAATTTCCATATAAGCAAGCATGAGATCAAGAAACAGAAATAATTTCACAAAGAAAATCCAAGATTACATGGACTCATTGCTGTATTCCACTACACTTTTTTTTTTTTTTTTTGGTTTTGGTTTTCGAGACAGGGTTTCTCTGTGTAGCTTTGCGCCTTTCCTGGAACTCACTTGGTAGCCCAGGCTGGCCTCGAACTCACAGAGATCCGCCTGGCTCTGCCTCCCGAGTGCTGGGATTAAAGGCGTGCGCCACCACCGCCCGGCTCCACTACACTTTTAAGGAAGACATATTCTAACACTTCACATACAACAATGGAATAGAAAGCAATTAAACTTATTCTAGAAAGCTAATAGTATCCTGATTGTCTTAGTTTGGGTTTCTATTGCTGTGAAGAAAAAATATGTTCATGGCAACCCATATAAGGAAAACATTTAATTGTGGTGGCTCACTTATAATCCAGAGGTTCAGTCTATTATCATCATGGTGGGGAGCATAGTGGCATGCAGACCAACATGGTGCTGGAGAAGTTGCTGAGAGTCCTACATCTTGTAGGCAACAGTAAGTCAACTGTGACACTGGGAGTAGCTTAAACACTGGAAACCTCCACCCCCCACAGTGACACGCTTCCTTCAACAAAGCCATATCTCCAAATAGTGCCACTCCCTATGACTTTATGGGGACCAAATACATTCAAACTACCACACTGATACTCAAACCAGACAAGGTCACAGCCCAACAAGGTAACTATAGAGCAATTTCCCTGATGAACATAAACACTAAATATGTGTAACCAAATTCAATAAGAGCGAACATCAACCAAAGGATAGAAGATCATACACCATGACTAATGTTGTTTCTACCCATGCTTGTAAACTTGTTTCAACATCTGCAAATCAATAGGTGTAAATGTTGTAATTTGAATGTAAAAAGTTTCATACAGGCTTATCTGTTTGTATATGGTCCAGAACTTTTTGCAGTGCTTGGGAAAATTGTAGAAACTTTATGAGGTGAAGTCTCACTGGAGGGAGGAAGTGTCATTAAAGGTGGGGGCTTTGACACTTTATAGCCAGGTATCAGTCTTTGTTCATTATCTGATTTCTGAGTATGGATGCAATGCAGCTATTAACCTCCTGCTCATGTTATCTTGTCCTGCTTGCCTGCTACCATGTTTTTCCTGCTGTGATTAACTATGTCCCCCTGGAATTCTAAGATGAAATAAACTCTGTCTCTCTTAAGTAAATAAACTCTATACATATGAGTGTCTGGGTTTTTTTTAAATATTTATTATTCTTTAAACTTTTATTGATTCTTTGTGGATCTCACATCATGCATTCTGATCCCACCCATCTCCACATGCCCCCCACTCACCTGCCCTCAGCCTCTGCAACCTCTCCCCCAAAACAAAACAAAATTTAAAAGAAAAAAATGACCAAAACAAACAAATGAGAGATAGAGAGATAGAGACATAGTCAGAGACAGAGAGACAGAGATAGAGAGAGAAGAATCTTGTGGAAGATGTAGTGTGTGGTCCAGTGAGTCACACAGTTTACCCTTTAGTCCATTCATTTTTAGTTGCTAGTGTTCATTGTGATAGTTCACTGGTCTCATTCCAGGCCTCTGACCTCTGTCACACCATGGATAATGGACTCGCACTGGGGTTCCTCTTGGATATCTTGCTGCTGCCCTGTGCTCTGGAGATCCCACAGCTCTGGATCCACAGGTTCATCCCCTCCACATGCTCCAACATGTGAATGAGTTACATATTGGAATGGGACAACCCAAAGCCCTGGTCCTGGGCCTGAGTGGTAGCTGGGTGCTTTCCTTCATGGAAACTATCTGGGCAAGCGCTCTAGCACTGCCTGAGCTAGCTCACCCAACGCAGCCTGGAGCAAGAGGCAGGGTCAGTTCTGCAGTTCTGCTCTTCCCCTAAGCATCTTTTGTCAGGATATTTTATCCCAGCAATAGAAAGGTAACTGAGACTGTTACTTAAGGATAGGGTAATATCTTATTATTATTCTAATGGGTAGAAAAAGCCTTTTAAAGAGTTCCACCTCCCTTTTGACAAGGCCTTGAAGAACTTAAGCATAAAAGAAATACCTTTGTGTAATAAACTTTATATTAAACAAACATGTAGCTACATCACTAAATGGGAGAAAGCCAAGAACACTTATTTTAATATCCACCATAAAACAAAGGTAATTCTTAGCTCTTATTGAAGATCATATTCAAGTTTTTAGAGTACTAAGAGTGAAGAAAGACCAGACATAGATGCAAATAGGAAAGGAAGGATTCAATTCCATTTGCAGATAGTGTGAACCTCTACTTGAGAGACACTAAAGATTTTACCAGAAAGCTCAGAACTGATCATCACTTTCAGCAAAGCAGCAGGGTGCCACACAAACACAAAAATCCATGAACTATCTATATAGGAGTATAGGATTTGCCAAAAAAAAAAAAAAAATGAAAAAAATGTCACATTCAAGGCTTCAGAAATAATAAAATGTTTATGAACAAACATACTAAAGGAGATGAAAACCTCTACAATGAAAACTTTTTAACACTTAAGAAATTGAGAAAGGAACTAGATGATTGAAAGACACTTCACGCTCATGGATTGACAGTATTAGTATTATGAAAATCCTTAATTACTGAAAGTGATCTACAGATCCAGCATGATCCCTTTCAAGCATTAAATCACAGTCTTCAAAGCACTAGAAAAAATAATACTAAAATTAACATGGGAACATAAAATGTGTCAAGTTTCTGCACATGCTAAGCAGGAAGAACAATACTGGAGGTATTGCAATTGCCACATCTTCAATTACACTCCAGAGGGTTTGGGACAAAGGTGGCACAGAACTGGGCAACATCAGACATGTAGACAATAGAATCTAATAGAGAACAGACTGCCCCCAACCACTTACACAGTTTCATAGCTTCAGCAACCTAATGCTTGACAAAAGCATCACAAACTTACACTGGGAAAAAAATCTCATTAGCAAGTGGTGTTAGAAAACAGAATATTCACAGGTAGTAGAATGAAATCAGGTCAATTTTCTCTTACCTTGTGTAAAACTAAAGTCACAGTAGATCATAATACAATGAAAAACATGAATCATAGAGACTGGTGGCGGAAAGCATTCTAAGATGAAGGCATCAGCAAAATTTCTTGAAAAAGATTCCAATGGCATAATAAATAAACTCAATAATTGACTATGGGACTGTAGTATACTCTAGTCAGAATGCTTAACATCAGGAAAACAAAAGATAACTGCTGGCAAAGATGTGACACACAGTCATTTCTGGTGAGACTGTAAACTGGTACAGCGACTGTGGAATCAAGGAAATCAGTAATAGAAGCTTCTCAAAGCAAATGAAAAGTACTTAAAGCCATCATCTTTTTATTATCTGGCTATACCACTCCTTGATACACACACACACACACACACACACACACACACACACACACACATCTTTGCACACACATATGAAATATCTAGGTCCCATCATAGAAATATATCTGTACATTCATACTGATTTCTGCCCCATAATAATATATCGAACCACTCAAACAAGTCTAGATGTCGACAAACTGATGAACATACCAAGAAAATATGTTACATATATACATACAATGGATTCTTTTGTGTCTTTGTTGTTTTGGTTTATGTTTTATTTTTCAAGACAGGGTTTCTCTGTGTAGTTTTGGTGCCTCTCTTGGATCTCGCTCTGTAGAACAGGCTGACCTCAAACTCACAAAGATCCACCTGGCTCTGCCTCACAAGTGCTGGGATTAAAAGTATGCACCAGCACTGCCCAACTGGATTCTTTTTTTAAAAGCCATATGAAAACCAAAATCATGTCATTGAAAAAAATGATGGAGGAATGTCTTTCTGTATGCTGTGAAAATATGTTGCTGTTATTGGTTGATAAATAAAGCCATTTGGCCTATGGCAAGGCAGCTTAGAGGCAGGCAGAAAATCCAAACATATAGACAGGAAGAGAAAGAAGAGGCAAAGCAGACGCCAGTTGCCACCAAAGGAACAACATGCCAGCAGACCTATAAGCCGTGGCTATGTGACAACTTATAGATTACTAGAAATGGGTTAATTTAAGATATAAGAGCTTACTAGCAAGAAGCTTGTGTCATAGATCATAGCCATGCAATTTGTAAGTGATGTAAGCCTCTGTCTGTTTACTTGGGTCTGAATGGTTGCAGGATCAGGCAGGACACAGAAATTTTATAAATGGCTGGGATCTTGGTGCTGGGCGAGCTACAAAAAAATAGATAGAATTGGAAAATATTATGTTAAGTAAAATAAGACATACTGAGAAATGTAAAGGCTTTATGTTGTGTCTCATGTGGAATCTATAGGCTGGAGGAGGGCCCAGGGAGGAGGTGAGCAAGAGAGGAGTGGAGCTCAGGAGAGGGATGTGGGGCAGGGCTAAGAATAAGAGCAAAGTATTATGGAATGACATGATGTCAGCTTATAAATTAATATTTTAAAAAATGCAATTCCTCAATTTCTAATTTGTTATTCTTCATCACAGGAAGATTTCTCATAAACGGACCCTCAGGAGTGCTGCCCCTGTTATGCATGTGACTGCCCTTCAAGCCCAACACATGTATCTTGCTCTAGCCCCATCTACTGCTGTCACTTTGTATGTCTTCAGTCCTAACACACATCAAACAGTTTCTCAGTTAGTAACCTCTCCATTTGTAATACAAACTGGACAGATCACGAAGAGTCTAATATGTCCACGCAGTTCTTATAGCCTGTAGACTCAACAAATCCAAATTGAAAACATGCTTTGCAAAGATACCCGTTTGTCCCTTTCTTTGCCCACTTAATTCTAGCTACTCGACGCATTTGCAATTTAGCTGCTATCCTGTTTCTTCCTAGTTTTGTCAGTATGAACTCTCATGATTTGAATTGTTTTTGAGGCTGTAATTGAAGGCCAAAAGCTAAAAACAGTATTATTTTGAGAAATGTGATAACTGATAAGCCAATACACCGCCAGAACGCAGGTGGCATTAACAAAAACCGCATAAATGAAAGTGTTGAAGATCAGAGAGCAGTTTGAAAAAGCTTTGCCATAAAGAGTTAACCAAGCAGATGTTCAATACTACACATCTTAGATGGAGCAGTTTGTAGCACACAGTTGCTAAGCACCCGCAGTTGTGGAGCCTGAGTGACAGGCTCAATTAGAATTGCTTGTTTCAGAAAGGTAGTGGTACCGCACAGTTACTGCAGCCTCGGAAGCAGATGCTGCAGATATGGTTGCCAGCTTGATTCTGATGAGCAAAAGAAACTGTGAACTAAATAAAATAGCAAAGTATTCTCACTTTGCAATTCTCAAATACGGTCTGAGTTGTTTTAACACTGTGTAGATAGATGTAAGTTCAAATGGCACTTGTTGAGAAAGTGTCGTGGTGACTGCACAGGTTATGGAGTTTCTTTCAAACATAAACCATTAAAGGCAGCTCATCTTTGCGATAATCTTGCCTCTTTGCAGAAGAGCAAAACAGAGCCAGAGTGAAAGAGCTCCACTAAAACGTGTGAATGGTTAGTACAGCGTCTAATTCTTTGAATTTGAGATTAAAACACTGGTCATTACAGCCACTGGAAGAGTTGGGGGAGAACCATGTAGAATGTTGGAATCTAAAGTTCCTTTTAGAGTTTTTAAGGATATCTACCAAGGGTGAAGATAAAGATCGGATGCAAGAAGTAGACTGCCGCCACTGGTATTTTAGTGATCCAACTCTATCCAAGCAAAGAAGGAATTAAATGCACTATAGAAAATATGATCAAAGAGCTAAGCTTAAAACCTTTGAACAGTTAAATTCCCACGTTGTTATGAGATATTTTATAACATAATGAACAATTTGATCAATGACGTTTTTATTTTATATCAGATATCTACAATTGTTGACACATCCAAAATTTTTTGAATGCTTTGAAAACCGTTTCTTTCTTTTTTTTTTTTTTTTGGTTTTTCGAGACAGGGTTTCTCTGTGTAGCTTTGCGCCTTTCCTGGAGCTCACTTGGTAGCCCAGCCTGGCCTCGAACTCACAGAGATCCGCCTGCCTCTGCCTCCCGAGTGCTGGGATTAAAGGCGTGCGCCACCAACGCCCGGCCTTGAAAACCGTTTCTATCTGAAGAAACCTATGAACAGGAAATTCATGGGTACATACCCAATTTACTTCATGGAAAGATCACATCATTTTTGATATAATTTATACAATCAGTTATTTTAACTAATGACTTACACATTTTTGGCACTGTTTGCTTTATGTTGAATAAATATTAAAAATACCAAAGATGATCTTGTACACATCGCCTTTAATTTTAGTTACTTTGCCATTCCTGTGAACACATTTCTGAAATACCTTAAGAAATATTTTTGTACCAAGTTTTTAAAAAGAGCTTATGTGTGTATTACCTTATGTTAATATATAGTGCCAATGTAGTATACACTAAATTGATTATTAATCAAATACATTTCTTAGTAATATTAAAATCTTTAAACACTGAATTGTTAGTGTTTCTTAAAATTCTATACTTAAGTAGTAATGTATGCAATCAAAATTTTTATTCCAATTTTTACTTAGTTACTATGACAATGATTATAAAACACTAAAATTAAATAATCACAATCTGCCATATTTATCACCTACATGCATATTTTCAAGGAATAATATGTATATTTTAATTTTTCAATGTTTGGTATATAATAAAACATAAAATACTATTTAAAAGTAAGTCATAATTAAATAATGGATTGTCTAATAGAATGTCTTTAGTTTTTCTGAAAATTTCTCATTTTGTTATGATAATTCATTACATTGAATTTCATAAATTATGAAAACATATCAATTCAGAATATGTTTTTTGTGGACTTAAAAACAGGCAACTAAACAAACTTTAAAATAACAAAAATAAATGGAGAGACACACACCCTTTAGGACAGAGAGTTTGAGAAAATAAGGAAGACTTTTCTCTTCATGGTATAGCATTTGATATCAAACTAATAACCTGATTTCATCTCTGCACTTAAGCAAAGGTGAAAATCAAAGGCCCTAAATAATTTCACCCCTCAATGCGGTTTATATGCCAGTGAAGCTGACTTTCCCCCACCAGATACCATGGCTCTGTGTCTTGGCACAAGTTGTATATTATCTATGTTCCTAGATGGTCATCACTGACAGAGCCAGGCCAGGATCAAAGACCTGCAAGAGAATATCCATTTCCCTGAGACATCTAAATGTAGCTGAGTTTGCAATCCCTCAAGAACCCCTTAACCTGTGGATGGGGAGAATTTGTACTCTCTGGGCCTCAGAATGGGCATGTCTTTCTATGTGAATGGATCAACCTTATTCTCTACTGAATTAAGTGTTCCAAGTTGGTCAAGAATAGAATTTACTCTGGAGAAGTGGAAGGGATGAGTTAGAGACAGAATGAAGGACAACATGTAAACAAATAGCACAAAAGTTGGCTATTGTGAACTGAGATGGTCACATTTGATTCTTACCTTTTTATTCTTAATCAAAACATAACCTCTCTGGACATGAATGGATTACAGATCTGTCTGATTCTCCAATTCTGTAATATTTGTTTTGGCTTCCAAATAGTAACCTTAGAACCATCAAGATAGGGGATTGTCAACAAGGTAGGATCATTGCCTAACAGGCCTAAAGCTCTGAGTTCAGTCCCAGAACCATAAAGGAACTCTGAAAAAAACATGCAGTGATTAGCTTAAATAAGAAAGAATAGAACTTAAACCTATTCTTTTCTCCCATGTCTCACATTAATAGTTGTCTTCATCCATGTGGCAACAGTGTTGCTATTTTAATATTAATGACAGTGAAAAGTAGACTTTGACAAGTCTAATACGTAATGTTAATTTGAATGGAATTCATAACTTAAATTTCTCTACAATACACTTCACTTTAATCCCAGCCTTCAAAAATGCTTTTAAGTGTGGTTGTGACTCATTTGATTTTGCCTGGATATATTTCCAGGAATTTTGTCTCTATCTAGGCTTTGAAATGATGACTGACAAGAGACATCATTCAAGGAAACAGGCTCCAGAAACAAAGTAATCACTTTTTTGTCCCACTCCTTGTCATGTTTTAGATAGTCTGATAAGAAGGTGAATTTACCTTGGAAAATTCAAATAGGGTTGTGTAAAATTGAGTTTCCTGTTTCCAGGTAAGACAAATGGAAGGCCACAGCACACCTTAAGATTACATTTCTTTAGAAAACCACATGGTCCAAGAGAAGATGAAGGGAAACCCATTATTGTTCATGGAAAACCTAATGCATGTCAGAAACTGATTTTGGTAACTTGACTGCAACAAGGAACAAAACAGAAACCTTTACCTCTGGCTTGTGTTGAATCTAAAAGAACTTGGTGCTGCCCTGTGGAGCCCAGGAGACATTTGCATCTTCTAGGCAGTGATAAGGAGAATCTAATGTGTTCCCCAAGGGATTCCAGCCACTTCTAGAAAGGCGAGGTGCTAGGTGGAGCATGCTCTGTCTGTCCGAACTGTCCCTGCAAATCCCTCTCATGATGATCTGACCAGACCAGCAATGACAATCTCCCTGTTTGAGATGAACAAAGTTCAAAATGGGGAAAGTGACTTAATCATATCATAGACCACAACAAACCCATGATTTCTCTGGGCTATTGGGGCAATTTCAGAAATGTCTATGTGGAGATTGTTATTTCAAATTTGAGGTGCAAATATACAATACTAATTTGTCCCAGTAGCAAACCCATTGCAAAATGTTTGAGAGTTTCTGGAGGACTTTTGAAAACTGCAGATTTATGGTTTCTCAGAAGTTATGCAATTTTAGTTCATTGTCTAGAACAAACATGCTTGGAACTAAAATAGCAGTTACATCCTGAAGACTCTTCTCAACAGAAATTTTATCTTGTTTCTAATTCATATTTGTTAAATTTCCTGTGAGATTTTTGGTTATGAATATGGGTATTTATTGTTCTTATGACTTACTGGAAAAAATCAACACAAAGAGGGTTTGAATTCTTAATTAATATAAGTGTCATGTCAAATTTGTTTCTATAAACATTTTTACATATAAAAAAGTCCTTAAATACACAAAATGAACTCTATCGGGTTTTTTTCTGTAGGCTTCTTGTTTCATTTGGGTACTTTTTGTCTTATTAGTATTTTGTTTGTTTGTTTCAAATTTGATTTTAGGTTTTGTGTTTTGTTTTTGCTTGATATTTTGAGAGAAAGAGAGACCAAGCATGAAGTTAGATGAGCAAGTTCTTGGATGGATCTAGTGGGAGTTGTGATCATAATATATTACAGAAAAATGTTAAATAAAAAAATACATTGCAAAAAAGCAAGGCCTTAAATTAAATCTTGTTTTGTATAAGGAGTTGTTTTTAATTTTATGGTAGATTCATTGAATAATCATAAATTCTGATATGAAAAAATAAATTCAAGTACTAAATATCAAGCATCTTCTAAAATCTCTAACGATAATAGTGGAGACCTAGGTGTTTATGATAATTCTATTGTTAGCTACTTAGTATATGTCATTAAAACAATCCATCAGTCTGAGAAAACTAAATTTCCAAAACATGATCCTATTGAAAACTATATAACAAATAATAGTGACTATTGCTCTAATATTGATGCTAATAAATAACATAGTACTAGTAAATAATAAAAAATGTCATATTAAAATGATTCAATGATTACTCTCTTGGTTGCGTAGTTACTGTTCTATTGCTGTGAAGAGACAGCATGACAAAGAAACCTATAAAACAAGCATTTAATTAGGGGCTTGGTTATAGTTTTAGAGGCTTAGTCCACTATCATCAGGGCAGGGGGCATGATGGTACATGTAGCCTTAGAGCTGAACAGGGAACTAGGTCCTGATGGGCAGGCAGAGAGAGATACTCTGGGCTTGACATGGGCTTTTAAAACCCTAAAGTTGACCCCCAGTGATACACTTCCTCCAACAAGGCCACACCTTCTAATCCTTTTAAAGAATGCTACTCCCTGGTGATTAAGCATTCGAATCTATTAGCCTATCAGGGCAATTCTCATTCAAACCACCACATTGACTGAAGGAAAAGTTTTCATGTAAAAACAGCATATTATTGGTCAAATGGTAATACCACATATTATAATCTTAGTATTGAGGAAAAACAAATATAATTAAAAGGGAAGATGTAATCATTATCTGTGTGTTGGAGGTGAATGTGTGCCTAAAATAATCAGCTATGCTAACTCCTTTAAGCAAACAATGGTGCCAGAATTTATAATTTTATCTAGAGAAACTTTTTTTCAGATAAATAATCTGGGGGGTTCAATGGGAGGTAACTAGGAGGGGCTAGAGGAAGAGGAGGCAATGGTGAAAATGATGTAATTTTATTTCAATTACATTAAATAATTTTTTTTTAAAATTGAGATATCTACAAACCACTCTCACACCTAAGGCTGGGAGAACCTTGCAACAGAGGAGGAATAATGATTGTAAGAGCCAGAGGGAGTTTGCTGTGAGATTGTGTCTCCTAGTGTGGGCCTCTGCCTGCTACATGTAAATCAGTGTGTACAGCTCTCAGGTATTTTTCTAGCACCATGCCTGCCTGCATGCCACCAGAATCCCCAGCCTCTGAAACTGTCAGCAAACCCCCAATTAAATGCTTTTTTCTACTAGTTACCTTGATCATGGTGTTTCTCCACAGCAATAGAATAGTAACTAAGACAGAAGTTGGGATCAGGAGTGGGGTATTTATGGGACAGGTCTGACCAGGATGTTCTTTGGAGGAATATGGAAGAGTTTGGGAATTTGGACTAGAAAAATGGTTGAACACTTTAAAAAGGAATGAGCAGGCCTCCTTAGTAGGATTATAGGAGACAGTAGTGCTGAAGATAATGTGGACTGTTGGGGCCAAGCTCAAGAGGTTTAAGAGGAGAAGACAATTATCAACTGGCCTAAAGATCATTCTTAAGATATTTTGGCAAAGAATGTGCTTGATTTTTGCCCTCTTCTTAAAATTTTGCAGGAGGCTAAGTTGAAAAGTTTTGGATTAAAATCATTGGCAGAGGATAATTCAAGAGAACCTAGTGCAGACTGTGTCATGTGGGTATTAGTGATCACTCTTATGCAGGTCTACAATGAAAAAAACCAAGTAGGACAAGGAGAAATACAAAATGCACAGTTTGAAAGGGGGGAAGCACCAGGAGATAAAATTTTGGAATCAAGTTCCATGTTAAAAGCGATAAAAAAGTTTAAAGAAAGGCCCAATTCAAAATGGAGTAAAAGGAGTGGTCCTCTCAGGGCAAAGAAGATGCAGAATTTGGAGTTCGCCCTGCTGGGTTTCACTCTTGCTTTTGTTCAGTGTTTCTTTACTATGCTCTCTTTCCTCCATTTTAGGATGGTAATGTACATTCTGTAGCATTTTATGTTGAAAATACATGATCTGCTTCTCTGATTTTAATTTTACAGGAGGTTACAGTGAAGAGATGACCTAGAGTCTCAGAAAAGACTGGACTTTGGCTTTTAAGCAGTATTGAAATTGTGAAACACTATGGGGATTTTTTGAAGTTAGACTGGGTGCTTTTTTTTTTTTTGCCTTATGATATGGCTACAAGCCTGTGGTGGCCAGGAAGGGGAATGTGGTGTTTTGAATGAGAATTCTGCCAAATCTTAGATACCAGTTGGTAAACTCTTTGGAAGGATTAGGAGATGCTGTGTTGTTAGAGTAGGCATAGCCGTTGGAGGAGGAGTTGCCCCCAGGGGTAGACTTCCAGGATTCAAAAGCCCCTGGGAGGCTCTGTGTCTTTCTCTCTCTCTCTCTTTCTGGATGCTGCATCAGAAGGTTAAACTCTCAGCTATTTCTCTAGCACCACGCCTGCCGGGGTGCCACCGTGATGCTCCTCATCCTCTGAAACCATAACCAAGGCCCAAATCAAGTGTTTTCTTCTATAAGTTGCCTTGGTTATGATGGTTTTTACAGAAATATCAAATGAAGACACCTAGTAATGTCAAAAATCTACATCCCAAAAGTCATACTAACATGTCTGCCTTAACATGAACTAAACAAAGAAGGTGCCAACAGGTAAGTGGATGAGGAAAAAATCCCAGCCTTAATCCTACACAAATACTTATAGGCAACTAAGGAATGTTGAAAGCATGAGAAATAGCCTTCCCCAGGGGAGCACACACCAATTGGTTATCCAATATCAAAATTGCCCCTAAAACATACATATAAGTAACATTATGTAGACTGAGCCAGTTATGTCTAGGAATATATATGGATATACATATATGCATTAATAACAATGAAAAAAGAAGCCATGAATTTGAAAGAGAGCAAGGAACGGATCATGGGGGCACAATTGGAGAGAAGAAAGGGAAGGGATAAATGTTGAAATTATATTATATCTTAAAATTTAAAAAAGAACCATAAAATGAAAATCTCTGCTTTACTAGAGTAAATTTGTACTGGTCAGCTGGGGTTGGGAAATTATGTGTGATTCAGATGAGATCAGAATCACTGACATGAGTGTTTGGGGAAGTGTTCCCTCAGAGTTAGTACATAGACGCTGTTTCAGATGTTGTACTGTGTATTGGTAGCTGAAATTGGTAGTATAAGTGTCACTGAGATAACATTGATTTTGAAAGCATGAAAGGGTCGTGGAGAGCTTCTGAGGCTTGACTCTTTGTGGCAGGGTTGGAGTCCCTGAAGAGAACACAAGAGAAGCTTCCAGTGAAGGTGCAGCAGAAGACCCAAGTGTTTTGGAGACACTAGTACCATGAGAAGGTCCCTGTCTTAGTTAGGGTTTCTATTGCTGTGAAGAGACACTATGACCACAGCAATAAAGGAAAATGTTTAGTTGTGGCTGGCTTATCCCAAGGATGGTAGCAGCTGTAGAGTGGAGTAGAGCCAGCCTGAATCTAAGACACAGGCTGTGTGTGCTTCTGGAGCTTAGAAATCATGAGTCTCAGAAGTCTGACACTGAGTTTCCCACTTTGGACCCGGGCTTTGCCTTGCTTTGTTTTTCATTGCTTTGACTTGAATGTGATTGTGCCCCCTTGGAGTAAGTCAGTATTCTTCATGACCCAATTTCTTCCCACTAGACTCAATCTATAATGATTCTTCTTATATCTCTCAAATTCAACTCAAAACCAATCAGCCAACATGTGAATTCTTGGAGGAGAGCATTCATATCATATCATGTGTATAAGGTGATATACAAGTAATTACTGTTGTGTTATTCAAAATTAACACCCCAGTTTGTTATGCACCCTCCTGTAGCCATCATATATTTTCCCCAAGGCAGAAAAGCAATTGCTGTTTATAGATATCCCCTACATTAATTATTACCTGATAATTAACATACTTTGAAGTGAGCATCCTGTAGCCCCATGCATCATTTAAGAACAAGTCTGCCTGTGGAAATAAAACAAAGTTCAGAATACCTAAGTAACATGCTTGAGAAGATTGATCATCTATTGCAAGTATACTCAGCATGCTAGCAGGATGCTGACATAGATCCATTAGTATTGTTTGAAAGTTTATTGATGCTCAAACCCATCCCTGATATTGCTTCTCTGTGGTGACATGGATTCCTGGGTTACTTGATAGTTCATCAGCAATCACTTTTGCACTGACAAGCAAGATGACTGATTTGAAAGCTATTCTAGATATTCAGCTTAGAAAGACTTGGATCAGAGACCTTTAATCATCATTGGTGACAAGTATATTATGATTAATTGTATTTACTTACATTAGATCTGATATGCCAATGTATCCCATATAGAATCTTCAAAGTAAAATCACCCAAGTAGATAATATCATGACAATTGGAGGTACCAAAAATAGTAGTCCAATTGGATTTTATCTAACAATCTATTATTAGACTTAAAACCTATTTGGGTATTTTCTGTCTTTTGTTGAAACCAAGTAGATTAAGCCTTTCATACTAACACAACCATCATTAGATCACTGCTTCCTCTGTGTTTAACAGTAATAATATCTTAACTATTTCCCTGTGCTTCTTCTTTATTTTCCACTACACATACAAAGTCCTCTAAGATATGTGTGGATATATACCATTTTGTTCCTTTGGTTATCTATCAGTGGTAAAGTCCTCTTTTCACTCAGAGGAACTTCTGAGAACTATGTGGGTGAATGCAGATGTTAGAAAGACTTTATCTCCCCTTCAGATTTGAACATGACATTCCTATGAAGTCCTTGAAAAAGTGACACATATTCACTGAATTGGATGTGAATATGAACACTAGACAGTGTAAGTCACCTTCAAGGTAAGAATAATAGAGTCATTAAACTTACCAGTGGGTAATATTCACATCATCCCCCTAAGTATCACACTCACCTATAACATTACTTTCTATGATTTTCTGATTCCACTAAATTGCTCCCACTATATTTTTGAGAAGTTTTTGTTTTGCCAACAGACCTACTTTCATTCTTGAAAAAAGAGGAGTGTGTGACTTGGGAGGAGCCAGAGATTATCAATAACTCATGATTGTGAAACAGTACTCATAGAAAGGCACACAGGCACACTTAAATGGTCTGTCATATCCCCAAGGAAATGCTGCCATTCACTGTAATGTAACTATAACATGCCAGATTCCCAAAGTCTATGCTTCTTTCACAATTAAAGGCAGCTACAGCTGATGCACCACATGTGATCACAAGCCAGACACAAGCACATCTTTACGTGTCAGGTTAGACCGACCTGTGTATTTGAATAATTTATGCAGTTCTTGAGAGAACTAGCTATGGAAATATACTCCACTTCATGCATTTTACAAAGCTTTTTGCATTGCATTTTGAGCACATAGTCAACACCTACAGAATAAACTGGGTCTGAGCAGTTGTGAGTGTCAGTTCGGTTTCTAGATGTGAGCCATGATGGAAGCCAGGCAACAACCGGTGGCATTCTCACATGTGCCTGTACAGTGCAAACCTCCTTTACTCACTATACTCATCGAGCATGGATTAATGTATTCATTATGTTTGCTTCAAAAAGCTTATTGGTCAGTTCATATTGCACATGAGGTTAATAAGGGGGGGTCATTTTTTTTCTTTTATCTTCTATAATTCACTCAAGATAGTATCAAAGGAGAGCACTCAAATTTTCTCTATTGTGTTTAAATATTCATCTCAATTTAAGATATATTAAAACAGAATAGGTACAAAATTTATACTTTCTTTTTGTCGAGTATGGAAGTTATTCTGCATAGCAGGACAATTAACATTAATTAAAAAACATTTATCTATTAGATTCTAACAAGTTCTCTCTACTAGGTGTCTTTTACCAACCATCATCAAGTGGGAGGAAGCATCCTATGGACTTGGCAATATAGCTATCACTGCAGTGTCTATTTAATAGAGTGACGTCTTATCTGTCACCTACTGTCCCCAGCTCCTTGGTTGGGTCAGTGTGTGTATCTGACATTACTGGAAGCCAAGATTTTCTCTTGCTTTTTTCAAGGCTTTAATTTTTGTAAGTAGAAAGCTAGACAACCAACATCAGTTTCTTATCCATGATGGATAATGTAAGAGGAAAGCCTCAGGAGCCGTCAATCATGTGAGGTGGAACATAGAGGAAGGCTGAGTTGAAACAAACTTCCTGAGGAGTCATGGAAGATGAAATGCCAGTCCTGAATATCAGAGCAGCCCACACTCTTCAAAGGGCATCTCTAGCGAGCCTTTAGAATGGAATATAGGAATTACATAACTATGGAAACACCATGATACTATACTTCCTCTGTCCTTGTCTTATTCTTAAGTTACAGTACTATGAATATATAAAAGACAAGAACATGTGGAGAGGAAACAGAATGGAGATGTTTCAGTAAAATACACATAGGAGACCTGAGGCAGGGATATGGACAGAGTACAATGCCATAGCAGGAGATATGTATATCTGCATGCCTCCAGGAAAGGTAGTTTGAAAGGTTTCAGGGAATTGGGAGGAGGTGGCCTACTAAAGAGCTTTACCCTCCCTCATTGCCATACTAAATGGGCTGAATGCTTTTAGGGGCCATCCCTTGTGGTGCCATACCCTCAGAGTAACATGCCTTGAGATTCAGAGGCCTTGGGGCACCAGTAGACCAAAGCATAGGCCACCACAGGACCCAGCAGCACTAAGTAGTTTTACCTTAGGTGAGGATGAGAGAATCTGTTAGACTAGCCTGTGGGACAGCAGTCAGCATCCTCAAGGAAAACACAGTTTGAGATGCCAGTGCCAGTGGCTACACCCAAACAGGGGAGGACTTGGTGATCTAGGCATTGGAAGTCAGAGGAGGTAATGTTCAATGGGGAATTTTTAACCATGTCCATTATATCTGTAACTCAAAGACATATATTTGCCTGCTCTGTGGCTAAAATTATAACAGTTATTTCAAGATTTTAATTTCTCCTAGTCCAAGATTGCCTTTCTTCTACATCCTTTACTCCCCTAGTTTTTAGTAAATACTTGTCTTAGATGAACTCAGAGTGGAAGAGGAAAAAAAAAGAGAGAAAAAAAGAGCCATTAGCTAAATGTGTTATAGATCAAATTGCAGTTTCTATTGAGTCATGCAGAGTTAAGCAACAGAATAATTAACTCAACACAATAATGATGTTGAAAGAAGTGGAAGTTTGTTCAGTGGCAGAAAATTGACTTAACAGATGGCAGCTATCAATCCTGAAATCTAGACCTCCATTTTCCTTGTCTGGTTACAACTTCTTACCTCTACCCTGCTCATCAATTTTCAACATAACCTTTCCTGTTGGAGTCTGGGCCATGAATTTTCTCAATTGATAAGAGTGAGGATTAGTCTGTGTCTTAGAAGTGAAGTTTATTATAACAAGGAGATCTAAGGAAGTGTGGAAATCTAAGCACTCTTGGTCCCTAGGAAGGTCATCAAATGTATGTCAGTGTCTTGGCTTCAGCTCTTGGCCTGTCATGCCCATCCTCTCATTTCAGCTTCTCATGAGCAGATGAGCACTTACTAGGATCTGGTCCTACTTCAGTTCCAAATCAGATGCTAGATGGGAAAAAAAAAAAAGCTTTGTACCATCTGCTTTCTTCAACACACATGGGTAATAGATTGCTGTTTTGGTGCTCTGCATGGTTACACTAAGGCTTTACTTTCTACCAAGCATACCTGGTATCCTAAAAAAGCAGATCTGTAGCACCCTTACCCAGGCACTTGCATACACTGGACTGAACACATAATTATGCTCCTGTAACATTGAAGAGAAACTCCAAACCCTATCTTCTTTAAGAAGATAACCATCATTCATTAATTTATGGAATAAGCAGCCATAGGCATTTTCAATGGTGCTGACATTATACTAGGTGAGGGGAAGGATATGATAAAGAATATTAACTAATTAAGCATTCTCCTCAGATGTCTGATCCTGAGCTTAAACTGCAAGTAAAAGGGATAATAGCTTGATTCAGGTGGGTTATCACATGACATAATAATAAAATAATACATAGTTTAATCTTGACTTTAATAAGTAAAACATGTATGTTGCCTCATTTCCAATTGCTTCTTCCTGTTTTAACAATATGATTTACTTAAAAGACAATTTGATGATTAGATGTAACCTTCTGATGCCAAATATATTGGTTTGTTTTAATTGATCTATTTCCTGTGCTCCCACCTACCTATTGCCTGGGATGGGATGAACTATGTGAAATATAAAATCACTGTCTTAGCTACTGGATGACCTCACTAGATTCCCAAGGAAAGAAGAGAAAATTCCAGTGATTGTTCACTCAATTTCCCCATTGTAGATTGTATTCAAGTTGGCTTTCTATTGCTGTGGTAAAAATCACAACCCAAAGCAACTTGGAGGAGGAAGGGGTTTATGTAGCTCATGTTTCCGTGTCAGAGTGAATCACTAAGGCAAGTCAGAAAGGGAACTCTAGCAGGAACCTGGAGGCAGGAACTGAAGCAGTTCCATGGTGAATACAGCTTACCAGATTGCTCTTCACAACGTGCTCAGCTTGCTTTCATCTATATCTCATGTCCACTAGCCCATATGAGGCAACACACACAGTGGATAGGAACTTCCTTCATCAGTCACTAAACAAGAAAATGCTCCACAGACACAACTACAGAGTATTTTGATGTGAGAATTTTCTCAGTTGAGATTCCCTCTTCCCAGCATAGATTATCTTCAAATTTTGGTAACATTTTTCTTTTTTTTCTTCTTTTTGTTTAGGCTATAATGAATTTCAAAAAAGACATAAGACTTTTCCTATTATAAAGTAAAAAAAAATGTGTTTTAAATGGATTTTAGACTCAATAAAAAAGAGACTGCTTTGGAAAAAAAACAATTTAAAAATCATTGTGAATTTTAAGAAGCCAATAAGTGTTTTAAGTAGAAAACAAAAATCATAACTCATAAATAATGACTGATGAATAGGGCTCTGTTAAAAGGATGACTTTGTTTAATAATAAGCATTAATGAGATCTCTACCCCAGTTGCCAGCCAGCAGGGAAAACTCTGATTGGCATTCTCCCCCCACCAAAACCCTCCATTGGACCCTGCATCTACAAGACCCATGCCCTACCCCAATACCCATCTGTCTGATACCCCAGTAATTTCTGAGACATGAAATCTGCCAGCTCTCATTGGACCAAGAGTTGCTGGCCAGCAGGGAAGACTCTTACAGGCAGGCTCCCCCACTAGAACCCCCCACTGGACCCACCAATCTACACAACCCATGCCCTGCCCCAATATCCATCCCTCTGCAACACCAGTGGCTTCTAGAGACAAAAAAAACCTGCCAGCTCTCATTGGACCAAAAGAGGCTTTATGAGACACAGAATCTATCAGCTCTGACTGGACCAAGAGTCTTGATAACCAGCTTGGATTGGACCAAGAGCAGCTCCCTGAGCCACATAACTAACCAGCTTGGATTGGACCAAGAGCAGCTCCCGGAGGTATAGAATCTACCAGCTCCAATTAGACTAAGAGCTAAGTTTGGACCCAGAGTGGCCTCCTGTGACACAGACACAGCAAGCATAGACTGGATCAATAGCAGCTTGCTCAGACACAGTCACCTCTTGCAACTACTGGAGGAAGAGATGGGTAGATGCCAGAGCAAAAATACATACAACAATATAAAGAGCAATATGACATCACCAGAACCTAGCCCTTCTACAACAGCAAGACCTGAACATCACAATGTAGAAGAAGCAGAAGAAAGTAACCTTAAAAATAACTTCATGAAGATGTTAGAGGCCTTTAAAGAGGAAATGAACAATTCCCTTAAAGAAATTGCTTCTCCTGGTGGTGGCTGGCAACAGCTCCTGACTCAGCCTTCTGCTTCCCAGAATTCTCCTCTCTCCTTAGCCTACCTATACTATACTTCCTGTGTGACTACTGGCCAATCAGCATTTTATTTATCAATCAATCAGAGCAACACATTCACAGCATACAGATATCCACAGCAAAATTGGAAGAAATCAATAAAGAAATTGAGGAAAAGACAAACAAAAAATTGGAAGAAATAAATAAATCCCTTAAAGAAAGCCAAGAAAACCATGAAAAAGCAATTAAGCATGTGAAGGAAACAGTTCAAGACCTGAAAAATGAAACAGAAACAATGAAGAAGACACAAACAGAGGGAAGGCTGGAAATAGAAAATCTGAGTAATGAAGAGGAAACACAGATGCAAGCATAACCAACAAAATACAAGAGATGGAAGACAGAATCTCTGGTGTAGAGGACACAATAAAGGAAATCGATTCATCAGTCAAAGAAAACACCAAAGCCAAAAATGTCATAACACAAAATGTCCAGGAAATCTGGGACACTGTGAAAAAGACAAACCTAAGAGTAATAGGGATAGAAGAGGGAGAGGAATACTATCTCAAAGGGACAGAAAATATATCCAACAAAATCATGAAAGAAAACTTTCCCAACTTGAAGAAGGAAATACCTATGAAGATACAAGAAGCTTATAGAAAACCAAATAGACTGGAACCTGCAAAAAAGTCCCCTTGATAATATGATAATTAAATGACTAAACATACAGAATAAAGAAAGAATATTAAGAACAGCAAAACAAAAAGCCAAGTGACTTATAAAGGCAGACCCATCAGAATAACACCCAACTTCTCAATGGAGACTTTGAAAACCAGAAAGTCCTGGACAGGTGTAATACAGACACTAAGATACCTTGGATGCCAGCCTAGACTAATATACCCAGCAAAACTTTCAATAACCATAGACAGAGTGAACAAGACATTCGAAGACAAAGCCAGATTTAAACAATACCTATCCACTAATCAAGCCCTACAGAAAACACTAGAAGGAAAATTCCAACCTAAGAAAGTCAGATACACCCACAAAAACATAGACATGAGATAACCCCACACTAGTAAATCACAAAGAAGAGAAATATACACACAGTGCCACCAAAAGATAACAGTAATTAAGAATCACTGGTCATTAATAACCCTTAATATCAATGAACTCAATTCACCTATAAAAAGGCACAGGCTAACAGAATGGATAATAAATCAGGATCCATCCTTCTACTGCATACAAAAAAAAAATACTTCATCCTCAGAGACAGACACCATTTCAGAGTAAAAGGCTGAGAAAAGAATTTCCAATCAAATGGACTTAAGAAGCAAGCTGGTGTAGCTATCCTAATATCTAACAAAATAGACTTCAAACTAAAAACAATCAAAAGAGATCTGGAAGGACATTACATACTCATCACAGGAAAGATCTGCAAATATGAAGTTTCAATTCTGAACATTTATGCCCCAAACACAAGGGCACCCACATATGTGAAAGAAACATTCCTAAAGCTTAAACCACACATCAAACTCCACATATAAATAGTTCGATACTTCAACAGCCCACTCTCACCACTGGACAGATCTGCCAGACTGAAACTTAACAGAGAAATAAGGGACCTAATGTACGTTATGATTCAAATAGACTTAATAGATAGCTACAAAACGTTACGCCCTTACAAATATAATATGGGGTTCTTCTCAGCACCCCATGGAACCTTCTCTAAAATCGTCCACATACTCAGCCACAAAGCAAATCTCAACAGATACAAAAAAAAAATTGGAATAACCTCCTATATTCTAACAGACCACCATGGTTTAAAGTTAGATTTCAACAACAACAAAAATTACAGAAAGCCTACAATCTCATGGAAACTGAACAATGCTCAACTGAATCACAGGTGGGTCAAGGAAGAAATAAAAAAAGAAATTAAAGACTTCCTAGAGATTAATGAAAATGAATATACAACATACCCAAACTTATGGGACATTATGAAAGCAGTGCTAAGAGGAAAATTCATAGCACTAAATGCCCACATAAAGAAGTTGGAGAAATCTCACACTAGTGACTTAAAGGACACCTAAAAGCTCTAGAACAAAAAGAAGCAAAGTCACCCAGGAGGAATAGATGTCAGGAGATAAATTGAGGGCTGAAATCAATAAAATAGAAACAAAGAGAACAATACAAAGAATGCAGGAAACAAAGAGTTGGTTCTTTGAGAAAAATCAACATGATAGACAAGCCCTTATCCAAACTAACCAAAAGGCAGAGAGAGAGAGAGAGAGAGAGAGAGAGAGAGAGAGAGAGAGAGAGAGAGAGAGAGAAAGAAAGAGAATCCAAATTAACAAAATCAGAAATGAAAAGGGAGACATAAAAAGAGACAATGAGGAAATCCAGAGAACTATCAGGTCATACTTCAAACACCTGTACTCCACAAAACTGGAAAATCTAAAAGAAATGGACAATTTTCTGGATAGGTACCACATAGCAAATTTAAATCAAGACCTATAAACAATTTATTTTTTTTTTATTTTTATTTATTTATTTATTTATTTTTTGGTTTTTCGAGACAGGGTTTCTCTGTGTAGCTTTGCGCCTTTCCTGGAACTCACTTGGTAGCCCAGGCTGGCCTCGAACTCACAGAGATCTGCCTGCCTCTGCCTCCCGAGTGCTGGGATTAAAGGCGTGCACCACCACCGCCCAGTCCTATAAACAATTTAAATAGACCAACAACCCTTAAGGAAATAGAAACAGTCACTACAAGTTTCCCCCCCCACACACCCCCGAAAAAAAAGCCCAGGACCAGATGGTTTCAATGCAGAATTCTACCAGATTTTCAAAGAAGAGTTAATACTAATACTCTTCAAATTGTTTCACACAATTGAAACAGAAGGAACATTACCAAACTCCTTTTATGAGGCTACAGTTACTCTGATTCCCAAGCAACACAAAGATGCAAGAACAAAAGAGAAATACATATCAATCTCCTTCATGAACTTTGATACAGATATATTCAATAAAATACTGGCAAATCCATGAATACATCAAAAAAATTATTCACCATGATCAAGTAGGCTTCAACCCAGGTATGCAAGAATGGCTCAACATATGAAAATCTGTCTCTGTAATATACCATATAAACAAACTGAAAAAAAACACATAATCATTTCATTAGATTCTGAAAAGACCTTTGATAAAAATCCAACACACCTTCATGATAAAGTTGTTGGAGAGGCCAGGAATACAAGGAACATACCTAAACAGAATAAAGGCAATTTACAGTAAGCCAACAGCTAACATTGAATTAAATGGAGAAAAACTCAAAGTGGTCCACTAAAATCAGGAACAAGACAAGGCTGTCCACTCTCCCAATATTTATTCAATATAGTTCTTGAAGTTCTAGTTAGAGCAATAAGACAACAAAAGGAGATCAGCAGGATACAAATTGGAAAGGAACAATTCAAACTTTCATTTTTTGCAGATGATAATATAGTATACTTAAGTGACCCCAAAAGTTCTACCAGGGAACTCCTACAGCTGATAAATACCTTCAGTAACATGGCAGGATACAAGATAAACTGAAAAAAAATCAGTAGCCCTTCTACATACAAATGATAAATGGACTAAGAAAAAAATCAAAGAAATATCACCCTTTACCATAGCCACAAATATTATAAAATACCTTGGGGTAACTCTAACTAAGCAAGTGAAAGACCTGCATAATAAGAATTTATGTCTTTGAAGAAAGAAATTGAAGAGGATATCAGAAAATGGAAAGATCTCCCATGCAATACCCACCAAAATCCCAAAACAATTCTTCACAGACCTGGAAAAAACAATACTCAATTTCATTTGGTAAAACAGAAAACGTACGATAACTAAAAGAATCCTGTACAACAAAGCAATCTCTGGAGGCATTACCATGTCTGACCTCAAGCTTTACTATAGAGCTATAGTAATAAAAAAAACAGCTTGGTATTGGTGTAAAAATCAACATGTGGACCAATGGAATTGAATTGAAGACCCTGACATGAACCCACACACCTATGAACACCCAATTTTTTACAAAGAAGCCAAAACTGTACAATGGAAAAAGAAAGCATCTTCAACAAATGGTACTGGCATAACTGGATGTCAACATGTAGAAGATTGCAAATGGATCCATATCTATTGCCATGCACAAAACTCAAGTCCAAGTGGATCAAAAACCTCCATATAAAACAAGTTATACTGAACCTGATGGAAGAGAAGGTAGGAAGCAGTCTTGAACACATTGGCACAGGATACCTCTTCCTAAATATAACACCAGAAGCACAGACACTGAGAATAACAATTAATAAATGGGACGTCCTGAAACTGAGACTCTTCTGTAAGGCAAAGGACACAGTAAATAAGACAAGACCACAGCCTACAGAATGGGAAAAGATCTTCACCAACCCCACATCTGATAGAGGGCTGATCGCCAAAATATATAAAGAATTCAAGAAACTAGACTTCAAAATAACAAACGATACAATTAAAAAGTGGGCTATAGAGCTAAAGAGAGAATTCTCAAAGGAAAAATTTCAAATGGCCGAAAGACACTGAAGGAATTGCTCAGCATCCTTAGTCATCAGAGAGATGCAAATCAAAATGACTCTGAGATACCATCTTAACAACTGTCAGAATGGCTAAGATCAAAAGTATTGCAGACAGCTTATGTTGGAGAGGATGTGGAGCAAGGAGAACACTCCTCCACTGGTGGGAGTGTGAACTTGCACAACCACTTTGGAAATCAGTGTGGTGATTTCTCAGAAAATTGGGAATCAATCTTACTCAACACCCAGCCACACCACTCTTGGACATAAACCCAAGGAATTTCTTAATCATACCACAGAGACATATGCTCAACTATGTCCATAGCAGCATTATTTTTAGTAGCCAGAACCTAGAAACAACCTAGATGCCCTTCATCTAAAGAATGGATTTAAAAAATGTGGTACACATACACAATGGAGTACTACTCAGCAGAGAAAGACAATAACATCATGAAATTTGCAGGCAAATGGATGAAACTATAAAGTATCATCTTGATCAAGGTAATCCAGACTCAGAAAGATAAACATAGTATGTACCCACCATAAGTGGATACTAGATGTAAAGCAAAGGATAACCAGACAACAATCCACAACTCCAGAGAAGCAAACAAGGAAGATTCAAAGAGGGATGCATGGATCACCCAGGGAAGGGGAAATAGATGAGATCTCCATGAGTAAACAAGGGATGATGGGTGGGTAATAGAGGTTAGGGGGTAGGGGATGAGAACATAAGGGAATGGGATGGTCGAGCTGGAACAGGAATGGAGTGGGAAAGCAATGAAAGAGATACCATGATAGAGTGAGACATCATGGGAATAGAGAGAAACCTGGTGCTAGGGAAGTTGCCAGGAATCCTCAAGAATTACCTCAGCTTGGACTATTAGAAATAGTGGAAAGAGTGCCTGAATTGAACTAGCTTACCCCAGTGATAAGATCGGTGCACACTCTAACTGTCATCATAGAGCTTTTCCCCAGTGACTCATGGAAGCAGATGCAGAGATCCATAGCTAATCACCAGGCAGAGCTCCAGGAGTCCAGTCAAAGACAGAGAAGAGGGATTCTATGAGCAAGTGCATGAGGATCATGATGGGGATACCTCCAGAGATGACCAAACCAAACTGGTGGGAAGTCATGAAAGTTGGATCAATGGCTGTGGAGCCTGCAGGGGACTGGACTAGGCCCTCTTCATGGTGAGACATTTGTGTAGCTTGATCTGCTTGGGGGCCCCATGGTGGTAGGATCAGAATCCATCCCTGGTACATGACGGGGGCTTTTTTGAGCCCACTGCCGGATAGGACACCTCATGCAGACTTGAAGCAGGGGTAAGGGTTTGGACTTGCCTCTACTGGATGTGCCTCCCCATGTTAGGCCTTGCCTTCTCGTGGTGGGGAGTGGGGTGTGTTGGGAGGGAGAGGCTAGAGGGAAGGAAGAGAGAATAGGGGGGATCTTTGATGGGTGTGTAAAATGAAGGAAACAAATTCTTAATTAAAAAAAAAACAAGCATTAATAAAATAATTAAAGCCAAAGTATAGTAAGAGGTATTTATGACATATAGACCAGGCAAGAGAACTAGAGCCAGAATATATAAAGAATTGATCATTGCAACACAAAGAAATGGAAAAGGGGCATTATAACTAGTCAAACTTTATAAGGAAGGACATTTATATAGCAAACAAAAAAATAAATTTTAAAAATTTTGCTTTACATTTTTACTAATAAAGAAATTAATATTGAGAACAGTATGTATAACTTACTGAGTTATCTATGGAAAATGTTCATAGATAGAAATGAGATAGAAACACATTGTACCTAAAATACCAGTAACCACCCAGCAGGATCCTAGAAAAATTTCTTACCAAGCAACACACAGCCACCCTACCCTTCTAACAATGAGAGAGAACAACAGAGGCTAAAGAACAAAAATCCACCCAACAAAGACAAGGCTAGATATCAGCACCTAGAATTACAAACTTCCCAAACCAAGATGCCCATATGACAGCACAAAAACAAAAAACTTACCAAAAAAATAGAAGAGATGGAAGAGAAAATCTTGGGTATTACAGACAAAATAAAATAAATAAAATAAGTGGATACTCAGGTCAAACAAAATGCTGAAAAAAACTTGCACAAAACAACCAGGAAATCTGGGACACTATGAAAATACCAAACCTAAGAATAATAGAAATGATGAAAAAGAAGAAACCCTGGTCAAAGGCACAGAAAATATTTACAGCAAAATCATAGAAAAATGTTTCCTTAATGTAAAGAAGGGTATGTCTGCAAAGGTACAAGAAAAATACAAAACATCAAATAGACTGTATCAGAGCAAAAAAATCCCCATTGGTATATATTAATCAAAACACTAGATGTACAGACTGAAGAAAGACTATTAAAAGCTGCACAGGGAAAAGAGCAAGTAAGAAATAAAGGCAGATCTATTAAATATGGCTGGCTTCTTAATGGAAACTTTAAAAGACAGAATAGATGCTCTACACACTCTAAGAGATCACAGATGCCAACCCAGACTCCTATACCCAGCAACACTTGAATCACAATAGATGCAGAAAATAAGACATTCCATGATAAAACCTAATTTAAGCAATATTTATCTACAAAACAGTCCTACAGAAGGCACTAAAAGGAAAATTCCAACCTGAAAAGGTTAAGGACACCCATGAAAATTGAAAAAGCATCCTTCTATATATCTGATTGTCATCAATTAAAGCTGGATATCATCAACAACAGAAAAATAGAACAGAACACTTACAAAATCATTGAAAATGAGCAACTTACTACAAAATAAAAATGAGTCAAGACAGAAGTTAAGAAATTAAAGATTTTCTAGAATTGAATAATAATGAATAAACAACATACCCCAAATATGGCACACAATGAAGATTCTTCTCAGAGGCAAGTTTATAACACTAAATGCCTACATTCATAAAAAAATTAGAAAGATCTCACACAAGTAATTTCACAGCACACTTGAAAACTCAAGAACAAAATGAAGAAATCATAGCCAAAAGGAATAGCGGGCAAGAAATAATCAAACTCAGGGATGAAATCAATAAAATAGAACAAACAAGCAAACAAAACCCCAAACAATAACAACACAAAAAATCAGTGATTAAAGAGTTCATTCTTTGAGAAAATAATTAAGCCCAAGAAACCTTTATTCAAATTAAATAAATGGTAAAAAGAGATAATGTCCAAATTAAGAAAATTAGAAATAGACAGGGGGCATACCAACACCAATGAAATCTAGAGAATCCTAAGGACATGCTTTAAGAACCTGTACTTTATCAACTGGAAAATCTAAGACATGAATAATTTTCTTGATACATGCCATCTACCAAAGATAAATAAAGACCAGAAAAGCAATTTAAATAGACCTACAACTCCCAGTGAAATAGAAATAGTCATTAAAAATCTACCAAACAAAAATTTCAAGGCCAGATGGTTTCAGCACAGAATTCAAAGAAAAGTTAATGCTAATACTCCTTAAATTATTCCACAAAGTAGAAACAGGAGCATTGTCCAATTCATTTTTATGAGGCAACAGTTAAACTGATACCCAAAACACATAAAGATCCAACAAAGAAAAAAATTACATATCATTTTACTTTATGAACATAGACACAGAAATTCACAATAAAATACTTGCAAACCAAATATAAGAACACATCAAAAAATAATCCACCATGATCAAACAGGCTCCTTCCTACAGATGCAGGATGGTGAAACATATGTAAACTGAAAAATGTAATCCACCATATAAAAAAATTGAAAGGAAAGAAAATGATAATCTCATTAGGTGCAGAAAAGGCCTATGACAAAAATCTAATACATCTTCCTGATAAAAGCCCTAGCAGGATTAGGGATACCAGGGACATACCTCAACATAATAAAGGCAGTTTACAATAAGTCTAGAGTCGACAGCAACTTAAATGGAGAGAAACTCAAAGCATTTCCACTAAACTTAGGAACAAGTTAAGGTTGTCCACACCCCCTATTCCTATTGAGTATAGTGGTTGAGGTCTTAGAAAGAGCAGTAAGAAAACCAAGAGTTCAAGGGGATACAAATTAGAAAGGAAGAAGTCAAAGTATCTTTATTTGCAGATGATGTGATAGTATACATAAGTTACCCTAAATATTCACTGGGACTCCTACAGCTGATAAACATTTTCATTAAGGTAGTTGGATATAAAATTAACTCACAAATATCGATAACCCTTCCATATACAAATTACAAATAGACTGAGATAGAAATCAGGGAAAGAACACCCTTCATAATAGCCTCAAGGATTACAACTATCTTGGGATAACTCTAACCAAGCAAACAAAAGTCTTCTGTGATTAAAAAAAAAAACAAAACCAAAAACAAACTTCAAGTCACTGAAGAAAGAAATCATAGTTATCAGAAGATGGAAAAATCTCCCATGTGCATGGATTGGTAGGTTTAGCATAATGAAAATGGTCATCCTACCAAAAGCAACCAATAGATGCAATGCAATTCTCATCAAAATTCCAACACAGTTCTTCACAGATCTTGAAAGGACAATTTTCAGCTTCATATGGAAGCAGAAAAAAAAAATCCCGGATTGCTGAAACAATCTGGAATAATAAAAGAACTGTGGGAGGTATCACCATCCCTATCCTCAAATTGTACTACAGAGATATAGTAATAAAAACAGCATGGTATTGGCACAAAACATACATAGTTCATTGGAATTGAAGACTCAGACATAAATTCACACACCTCTGGACAACTTATTTTGATAAGGAGTCCAAAAATACACATTGAAAAAAAAGACAGCATTTTCAATTAATGGTGTTGGTCAAACTGGAGGGCTACATGTAGACAAATCCAAATAGATCCATCCTTATCACGTTGCACAAAACAACTCCAAATGGATCAAAGGCCTTAACATAAAACCAGATACTGATAGAAAGATAGTGGGGGAATACCTTGATCTCATTGATACAGGAGAAGACTTTCTGAAAAGAACACTGTTAGCACAAGAATTATGTATAACAATTAATAAATAAGATCTAATGAACCTGAAGAAACTTCTGCAGAGCAAAGAAAATTGTTATTTTGACAAAGTGGGAGCCTATAGAATGGGAAGAGATTTTTTTTTTACCAACTACATACTTGTTAGAGGGTTAATATCCCAAATATATAAAGAAATAAAAAAAAACTAGACATCAAGAAAACAATAACTCAATTAATAATAAGGTTCAAATCTAAAAGGAGAATTTTCAATAGAGGAAATTTAAATGGCTAAGAAACACTTAAAGAAATATTCAACATTTTAGTCATCAGGTTAATACAGATAATATACCTTGAGATTTCATCTTATAACCATCAGAATGGCCAAGATCAATAAAACAAGTCTCAGCTCATGTTGATAAGGGTGTGGAAGAAGGGGGATACTCATCAATTGTCTATGGGAGTAAAAACTGGAAATCAATGTCATGTTTTCTCAGGAAGATGGGAATTGATCTACCTCAAGATCCAGCTGTACCCGTCTTGGGCATATACCCAAAGTTTGCCTATGCTCAGAGATCAGTGCCTTGCTCAGCCATCATCAGGGACACTCCCTCCTACAACAGATGGGAACAAATACAGAGACCCACAGCCAACATTATGCAGCATAGGAGACCTCAGAACATTCAGTCTTAAATGGGATGTCCTCATCAAATAGTTCCCTTCAATGCTCAGAGTACCTCGTGGAAGAGGAGACAGAAAGACTATAAGAGCCAGAAGGGATAGAGTACACTAAGAAAGCAAGACCTTCTAAATCAACAGGATCAGTGCTCTTATAAACTGACAGAGACTGAGGCAGCATGCACAGTTCATGGGTCTATAGAAATGGGGTCCTAAAGAAAAAAGGAGAAATAGACACAGCATGTCTCCATCCCTAACCCTGAAGCTATCTCCAATTAATAACTACTTGCAAATGAAATTTTAGTTTTATCCATGGGAACTTACTGGGGAAACAAACAACTCTTAAGAGTAGGCTGCATCATTGGAGATTTTTTGTCTCATACTACAGTGTATGTATACTGTATAGTGTGGTGGTATTCTAATTGTACTGAAAAATGATTTGGATTGTATGTTAATAAATAAAGTTGCCCAGGGGTCAGAGCTATTAAAGCCAAGAGATCAGAGATCAGAGCTCAGAGCTAAAATCTCACCCTTCCTCCTGCAGTGGTCCTAGCTTCCTGAAAGAGAGCTATTTCCCTGTGTGTAAGTCATTTCATAGTCATTCTTCCTTCTCATTAGTTATAAACCCAAACACGTGACTGCCTCATCACTGTCTGTATGTACAGCCCCCCCAGGTCTTAAAGGTATATGTCTCCAATGCTGGCTATATCCCTGAACACACAGAGATCTATGGGGTTAAAGGCGTGCGCCACCACCGCCACACTCTGTCTATGGCTCTAATGGCTCTGACCACCAGGCAACTTTATTTATTAACATACAATCAAAATCACATTTCAGTACAATTAGAATACCACCACAGTATAGTGTATGTATGCTGTATGTATAGAGTATAGTGTATGTATAGTGCATATATAGTGTGTGTTTAGTATATGTGTATTTGTATAGTGTATCTATGTATATATAGTATGTGTATAGTGTATGAATACTATAGTGTAGTATTGTATAATGTATGTATACTGTATTATGTATATATACTGTATTATGTAGTATAGTTTATATATGGTGTATGCATGGTGTGTGTGTGTATATAGTGCATATATATATGTATATATATATATATAGTTTATGTATAGTGTATATATACTGTAGTGTAGTATACTATAGTGGCCGCATCATTTAGAAATCCTTTGTCTCATACTATAGTGTCAGTGCTTAATTTTATTTTAAAAATTATCATTTTTATTTTATTTTATTTTATTTATATCCATTTTTCTTTCTCTTTATTCTACAGGTCCTATGGCTTCCAGTGTAATGTTTTTATGGGATTCCTGAGTACATGAATGAGTAAGTTTTTACATCTCTATCCCTCTATGTGCTTTTGCTTGAGCTCGTCTCCTTATGGTGTGTTTCTCCTATTCTTATTTCTTAGTTTTTGTTTTATCTAATTTTAATTTAATTGTTACTTCTTTATATATATATATATATATATATATATATATATATACATAAATATACAAAGTTTTTATAGTAAGAAATTATCTTAATTTATTTTACTTTGGGAAATTATCTTGAACCAGACAAAAATATGAAGTAAAATCTGAAAAATGAGAGATGCATGCTAGACATGCATTACTTGTAATTAATGTATTATAATGCAATAGGTTAATGGACAACATTTTTATTACCTTTGGAAAAGAATTGATATGTTATTTAAATTTTAAACAAATCAAAGATAAAATAGTATCTTCAAAGATGACAATTGTGATAGTGTATTTATTCAATTTTTTGGTTAATAAAATTTCAGCAAAAATCAAAATCTTCATTGTTATTACTCTTTTCTGATAATTTAAAAAATATTATTCATGTTCACTAAGGCTTCAAAACAATAAAATTTGTACTAAGAATACTTTTGCCAAGGTATTTTTATTACTAGAATATTAAAATGCTAAACTAAATGGGCTAGATCTCCTGTTAGCAAGAATCTCACAGAGTCCATATGCTCCCACTAATTTCACAGAGTCCACGAGCCCTTACCAGGTCAGGTCAGCTGTCTCTGAGGGTTTCTCCATCATGACCTTGACCCAGGGACTCTGTACCAACAGTTAGGGAGCCTGCATAGGACAGGCAGTTGACAGTTGTGTGTGTGTGTGACAGTTGTGTAGCTTGGTCTGTTTGTAAGGCTGTTAGTAGTGAGATCAGGACCTGTCACTGGAGCTTAGCTGGCTTCTGGGAATCTGTTCCTCATACGAGGTTACCTTGACCAGTCTTTATGCAGGGAGAGGAGCTTGGTCCTATCTCAACTTGATATGCCATGCTTTGTTCAAGCCCATGGGAGGTCTAGCCCTTTCTGAATGGAGATGAAGGAGGAGTGTATGGGGAGGGAGGTAGGGAAGAGTGGGGAGAGGAATGACAGGAGAGGAGGGAGGGGAAACTGTGGTCACTATGTAAAATAAATGAAAAAAAATATTGATAAAATAAAATTTAAAATAATCTCATAAACAATTTTTAGTTAAAGATATTAAGGGGGGCACTAAGATGGATCAGAAGTTAAAGGGGCACTGAAGCCCCATAGTTGATGGTGACCACTGACTCTTAGCAGTTGTTCTCTCATTTTTACATGTTAGGAAGTGTGTGTGTGTGTGTGTGTGTGTGTGTGTGTGTGTGTGTGTGTCAAAATACCCCAAATAATTTAAAGATGGAAATAACTTTCTTGACTCATTGATTCAGAGGGCTCATTCCATTGTCACTTGATTGCATGTAGGTTTCTAGGCCTGTTTTGAGGCAGAACATCATTCTGATTGCAACATGTTGGAGGTGAAAGCAATTTACAGTGTTTATAGCTGACACAGTGTTTATAGCTGACACATAGAGGGAGCATAAAAGAGCTTGAGACCGTGCATAGTACCCCAAACACTAACTCCTTCACCGAAGCCCAGGCTCCACCTCACATTTTTCATCATCCCCCAATAATGCCATCATATTATGAACAAAAGCAAGGATTAATCACTGCATTCAGCCAGAACCCTCACGATATAATCATCTCTGCAGAAGCCATCATACATATCCCTAGAGGTGTGCTCTACTAATTCATGAGGCATCAAGTTAACAATTAAGTTTAACCCCTATATGTTCTCCATCTCATTCTTGCAATGCCGCATCCAATCCCCACACTATGTAAAGCATCAATTTATGTCTTTTTCTCACTTTTAAGGATCTACATATGTGTCCTGGTACTGTGCAAAGATCCACAGTTGTTGTTGTATTGAGTGTCAAGATTGGCGTTGATGACTTGAGTGTCTATCCTTCTGTTCTCAAATGAGAAGAAGGCTATACAAAGATATGATTTTTGTCTATATTTTGCTTTTGCCATCTATTTCATGTAGCATAATATGGAGGATGTAGGAGATGTAGGAGATATGCAGCACAAATTTCCTTGATGAGTTTTGATATAGAGCTGCCTTTTGGTTCCTGATAAATAATATTAATTAAGTATGACACTGAGTCCCCCCCAAGAGGGAACATATAATCATATTCAACAATGTTATTTCCTGCAATAGCATACCACTAATTTTCATCAGGATTTGAAGTGAGGCTCTATTAGGGGTTAAAATCGTTTTGAACAAGCTCCATTCTGCTCATCACAGAGTGCTTCTTACAGTGACAGTATGTGTTTTCAAAATTGGTAAGTACTTCTTGTTTCAGCTGAGTTACTGGGAAAAAAGATCTAGTAAGCATATTTCAAGTAATGTATTCTCCCCTTTGCTCCTGCCCAAACTCCTATAAAAAGAAGACTCAAATGTGTCTGCCTATATTCTCTTCCTGCCCTTTCTATTAGCAAACTTCTGTTGCAAGGACAAATCAGACTATTTTTCTTGAATGTTGGCATTTGATGTTAAATCAGTATAATTATTCTGAAATTCCCTTCAAATAACCTTTCTAAAAAGGGGGAGGACCTCAGAACACATGACCTGTTTTGATCAGTGTGTACTGTGTCCTCTTCCCACTGCAGGCTGATCTTGCTCAGAGCTGAAGTTCCAGTCATCTATGGCACAGCTGATTCTGTTGGAGACAAGACTCTATACCTCAGAACATTTATTGTACAGAAATCCTCTGGAAGCTTTTCCTAACTGGATGAAGTCATCTCCATCATGAAAGGAAGATGACAATATGGGCATTGCTGATGTTAGATGATAGACACCTTCCATGGGGCTTTCTTACCCATTCAAGGAGCTTCTAGGCTTTCTACCTCTGCTTTGGATCTCTGAATCCAAGTCCAAATCCTGGACTTCCATCGATTGTTCTGAAAACTTGTTCAAACAAATCCTATTTCACATTCAGATAAAAATAAGACCATTTCAGCATCACTTCTCTGAAGAGAGCTTGCCAAGTGCAGACAAGTATACTCCATTATTTCATATTCTTCCACTACTATATATTCTGTTTTCTTCTACATGCCCATCTGTGAAATACTGAAGAAAGGAAAATAAAAATAAAAAACAGAAGTAAGCCTAACATGTATAAAATATAAAGCCTATAACATAACATTTTTATGCACCTTAACTGATGGGGAAACTAATAGTCCTTTTTTGAGAAATCAAAATTTTGTTTTTATTTTGAAATTAAGAAAACTGAAGCTGAAAAAAATCTCAAAGTCCTAAAAATACAATTATGAAGTTAACTTTTTTCTTTTTTCTACTTCTTTTTATTTATTCTTTGTGTCTATCACATTATGCATTTCCATTCCATTCATTTCTCCATCCCTTCACAGCCACCTTGTGTCCTTGCAACCTTCCCCACCAAAGTAAAATAAAATAAAATTTAAGAGAAAAAAAAAAGAGAAGGAAAAAATTAATTCTCATCATGGAAGCTATAGTGTGACACAGTGATTCATGTAGTACACCCTTTTATCCGTATGTCTTTACTTGCAAGCGTTCATCGCAAAAAGTTATTGCTCTGGTTTCTGCTACACTGTCAATGCTGGGCCCTCTGTGGAACTCTTCTGAGTTATTCTGCTGTTGTCCTATGCTGTGGAAATCCTGCAGTTTTGGGGAGAGAAGGCCCTGCACCTTAACTGGGCAGCACAATAGAGCCGATCCTCTTGGTGAAGATGTGGGTGAGGTAGCCCCATAGTGGTAAGCATGGGAGAGCTGTCCCTATCACTCATCTGTCATGTGGCAGCATGGGCAGGAGAGAGATGCCACCCCCACCCATCAATGCCTGAGGCAGGTGGGAGAGCTCGCCCTGTGATCACAAGAGCAGGAGAACTGCCCCGCCCTACATCAGCTGCAGCACTTGGGAGAGTGGCCCCTATACCATGCCTGGGCAACACAGTAGAGCTGTTCTTGAAGGTGTATATGTGGGAGATCCAACGCTAAAGGCTTGAGAGCAGGACAACCAGCCCTGCCTCTTGCTCATCACTGAAAAGGGTCAACTCACCAGGACAATGGTGGTGAGGACAAGAGAGAGCTAGATGTGCTGACCAATCTGGCAACTATCCAGGCTGAGAACTGACATTATGTGTTGGCCCACCCCAACATCCATCCCAACTGTGAGCTGTTGGAGCACGTGAAAATAGTATTCTTAAGCAGTCACTTAATAATTTGTGTGGTTTATATATAAACTTTACATGAGATCTGTGTTTGGTGGTCCTCCTCACCAACCATTCCTTACAGGGGTGAGCAGTGATTTGTAGAGAATTATACTGGCTGAGAAGAGGAAATATGAAGAGCTATAGAAGGGGGTTGGCTTTTAAGAAATAAATGTTCTTATATTTTTAGTTATGAGCCTAGTCTTTAATGGCTAAGTCATCTCTCCTGGTCTACAGAGCAAGATCCAGGACAGGCACCAAAAGTACACAGAGAAACCCTCTCTCAAAAAACAAAACAAACAAACAAACAAACAAAAAGAAATAAATGCTAAGATTATTTTAAACTATTTTTCTAAATAACAGGAAATCCTGACATAGAACTGTGACACACACACACACAAAAAAAAAGAAATGCAATACTTTCATAGGGTAGAGAAAGACAGTAAATGTGGTTTAACAATAGTAAAAAAACAGAATTTTGAAATAATTACTATAATATAGAAATTTTCAATCTCTAAAATCAAACTAAATCACCCACAAAGAAAGAAATAAGAATATATAAAGATGTAAGTAATTAAATATTAAATACAGTCAAAATGTCAACTTATAATAATGAATGTAGACAGGCTAAAGCATAGCTAGTGTGGGAAAGCATCTACAGAGAGTTTCAAAGACTCCAATGAACACTTTATAATAACAAAGCATTAATTTGAAAAATACTTGATTCTGCACTGAAAAGCAGTAGACTGAAAGTAAGACTCTGCATTGGGAAATTGTTAGGTGACAGATCTTGAGCTGTGACCATGGAAGAAATTAAAGCTATTTTCTTAGTCCAGTCTACCCTCTCACCACCAGAAATCAGCTTTTTGCCCAACACTATGAAGCATAGAAAAGCAGAATAAATTTTTTGGCTAATGTAGTCTGGGGTGCTTGGAACATTTGAGGTTCAGAGAGCTTAGGCCATTGCATCTTAAGGAAAGGCATTTACTCTTTCTCTTCTTTCTATGAGGATATAAGATACCCTGAGCCTTGGGGAATGAATGAAATCCTGTGAGGTCATAGTGCAGAGAATCATAGCTTTGCCTGTGGCTAGCTAGTGGTTCAGCAAGTGCATACTGAGTGAGGGAATTCCAGTGAGATCTGGGCCAGTATGCCTTGTCTCCCATTTCCCCCTCAGCTCCATGCTTGCTCTGAGAAACAGAGGGTTGTATTTATGAGTTTGCTTTAACAAATGATTTTATAGAAGTCCACTCCAATCGAAAGAATACTCTTTCCCGAGCCCCGACACCTCTAGCAAGGAGTTGATTGCCATTCATTCATTATTTTAATAATTAATATATCACATTTATTAGCAAAGTCCTATGAATTAGGGTGTGAACTGGAAAATACTGATAAGAGTAAATATGATACAAGCTAATAGACACTTCTATAAGCCCACAATGCATATGCATCACATAAATTAATTAGTCATAGCAATAAACAGGTGGTATGCATATTAGAATAGGGTATGTTTCAATAAGAATTTCAAATTTCAAAAACTGATAAGAAAAAAAGATTAATTATGAAGGATATCATAATTAGTTTGAAACAGTAATTCTTCCACGACACAAAGGTGCATGCTACTTACACCCTTCACCCACTCATCACCTCCCCACTACACACACATACTCACACACATGAGAGATACTTAGGAATACACACAAAGACTTCAATGTCATAAATATGTGTTGTACTCTTAAGTCAAAATTTTATTAAAGTTTTTTTATAAAAGTTTTTATTAAAGAAGTAAAATTCAAAATGCTGGATTGTAAGAAAATTACAAGTATTTCTTTTAAATCCCAGGTTTCCTTGCTATTCTGAGGGACTGCACTCATATCTATGATTTAACAACATGCCCACAAGACTTCATTGCACTGTGTTGGAATATGTCTATTAAAATCTAAGTTAATCACTTACTGACCTTAAGGCAATTTCTTTAGAATGAAAATGAAACCACACCTGCAGGTATCATAGGTTTTAATTTAATAATATTCTTTCTTCAGCACATTAGGTTGATTTAAGGTAAGAAATAAAATATAGCTCAAGGCATATACCTAAAGTAAATCTTGTGAATTGCCCATCCCCAATGTTCATAAGACACAGCAGGCTGAACAGAGGAAAAGTTGGAGATGCAAAAGGCTGTGTGAAGAGTTTGTGGTGCAAATGAACCAAAATAGAGCCATGGAATAAGAATTTTAAATGTTCACATGAACAAAAAGGTAACTTATCTGTACTTGTAGTACTAATGAGTGTCATTTTGCTACATTTACCATGCATAAAAAAGACTTATCCTGAGTAAAAGCAATTTTGACTGTAATACTTTAGAATGCTATTCAAGTATCTAGAGGAATTTTACATTTATTCTATACACATTGTAAAATTTACTGAATTTACTACTTTATACAATGAGATACTTCAGTTCAACCTATTAGGCTGAGTATAGTCTCTGGTCCAGGAGCAAATCTCTCCTCTCATATCTTACCACAGTAAAAAAGGCTAATGTCACTAAAACAATTGACAAAAATGCTACTGAGGTTGAGAGGAAAGGGAAACACTCATTAACTATTCATAAGAATGCACAAACTTAAGTCCAAGTGGATCAAGGACCTCAACATAAATCCAGCTACTCTGAACCTGCTAGAAGAGAAAGTAGGAAGTAGTCTTGAATGCATTGGCATAAGAGATCACTTCCTAAATATAACACCAGTAGCACAGACACTGAGAGAACCAATCAATCAATGGGACCTCTTGAAACTGAGAAGCTTTTGTAGAGCAAAGGATACAGTCAACAAGGCAAAACAACAGCCTACAGAATGGGTAAAGGTCTTCACCAACCCCACATCTGACAGAGGACTGATATCCAGAATATATAAGGAACTCAAGAAATTAGACATCAAAACAACCAACAGTCCAATTAAGAAATGGGCTATAGAACTAAACAGAGAAATCTCAACAGAGGAAACTCAAATGGCTGAAAGACATTTAAGGAATTGCTCAACATCCCTAATCATCAGGGAAATGCAAATCAAAACAACTCTGAGATACCACCTTATGCCTGTCAGAGTGGCTAAGATCAAAAACACTGAAGACACTTTATGCTGGAGAAGATGTGGATCTAGGGGAACTCTCCTCCACTGCTGGTGGGAATGCAAGCTTGTACAACCACTTTGGAAATCAATATGGCGCTTTCTTAGAAAATTGGGAATCAATCTCCCCTAAGATCCAGCTATACCACTCTTGGGCATATACCCAAGAAATGCTCAATCATACCACAAGAGAACTTGCTCAGCTATGTTCATATCAGCATTGTTTGTAATAGCCAAAACCTGGAAGCAACCTAGATGCCCTTCAACTGAAGAATGGATAAATAAATTGTGGCACATATACACAATGGAATACTACTCAGCAGAGAAAAGAAATGACATCATGAGGTTTGCAGGCAAATGAATGGATCTAGAAAAAATCATCCTGAGTGAGGTAACCCAGACTCAGAAAGACAAATATGGTATGTACTCACTCATAGGAGGATACTAGAGGTGGAACAAGGATGATTGGACTGCTACTCACATCACCAGGGAGGCTACCTGGAAAACAGGACCCCAAGAAAGACACGGGGATTGCCCAATGATGGAGAAATGGATGAGATCTACATGAACAACCTGGACATGAGTGGGAGTAATGGGCGAGGGACGAGGGAAGGTGAGTGGGAGATCCCAGCTGGATCAAGAACAGAGAGGGAGAACAAGGAATAGGAGACCATGGTAAATGAAGACCACATGAGAAAAGGAAGAAAGCAAGAGCTAGAGAGGCCCACAGAAATGCACAAAGATACCTCCACAATAGACGGCTGGCAGTGGTCGAGAGACAGCCAGAACTACCTACTATGGTGATGGGATGGCCAAACACCCTAATAGTCGTGCCAGAAACCCCATCTAAGGACTGAGGAATCTGGATGCCGAGATCCATGGCTAGGCCCCGGGTGGAGCTCTGGGAGTCCAATTAGCAAGAAAGAGAAGGGTTTATATGAGCAAGAATTGTTGAAACCAAGGTTGGATAAAGCACAGGGACAAATAGCCAAACGAATGGAAACACATGAACTATGAACCAAAGGCTGAGGGGCCCCCAACTGGATCAGGCCCTCTAAATAGATCTCTGAAGTATTCGAAGGCCACCTGGCCAAATATCCTAATTGTCGTGCTAGAAACCCCATCCAATGACTGAGGGAACCAGATGCAGAGATGCATGATCAGGCCCCAGGTGGAGCTCCAGGAGTCCAATTGGTGAGAAAGAGGAGGGTTTGTATGAGCGAGAATTGTTGAGACCAAGGTTGGAAAAAGCACAGGCACAAATATACAAACAAAAGGAAACACATGAACTATGAACCAATAGCTGAGGAGCCCACAACTGGATCAGGCCCTCCGGATAAATAAGACAGTTGATTGACTTGATCTGCTTGGGAGGCATCCAGACAGTGGGACCAGGTTCTGTCCTCAGTGCATGGTTTGGAACCTGGGGCTTATACAGGGACACTTGGCTCAGCCTGGGAGGAGGGGACTGGACCTGCCTGGACTGAGTCTACCAGGTTGAACTCAATCCTCAGGGGAGTCTTTGCCCTGGAGGAGATGGGAATGGGGGGAAGGTGGGGGGTTAATGGGGTGGGGTGGGAGGGGGGAGAACAAGGGAATCCGTGGCTGATATGTAAAAATAATTTAATAAATAAATTTAAAAAATGAAAAAACAAACAAACAAACAAACAAAAAAGAATGCAAACCAATATGGCCCCTCTAGAAATCAGTATAGCAACTTCTCAAATAAATAAATAAATAAATAAATAAATAAATAAATAAATAAATAAATCTATTGTATGACCCAGCTATATGACTCCTTAGTGTATACCAAAAGGACTTGGCATCCTATTCCACAAATACTTGCTCAGCCATGTTCATTTATGTTCTATTCACATTAGCTAGAAAATGGAAACAACCTATATGCCCTTAGACTGATGAATGGATAATTGGAATATTATTTAGCTGGAAAAAAAGTGAAATTTGAAGTTAATTGGATAAACCTAGAATGAATGAAATTGCCAGTACCAGAAAAACCAACATTAAAGTCTCATCTGTGGTTCCAAACTCTAAGTTTTCAGATGTGAATATACAACATGGAGAATCCACAGAAACCAGGAAAGTATAAAGCAACCATGCAGTGATAATGTGTAAGAAGAGAATAGTGGGATATGGATGATATGAAGGGGAAATGGAGAGGGAGCTGAAACTGAGGTGAGCAGCAAATATAGAAATTATATCAATTGGGCTAATAATGCTTTCCACAAGAACCATACAATAACAAAACTCCCAGTACCAAGCATGAGAAACCTCCTTTCTACCTGCTGGTCCTGGTAGTCCAAGTGATTCCCAAAATAACATAGGCTATTGCTGTTGCCCATGGTTGCCTCTCAAATATTAAAGTTATGTACTTGTTGCTGAAGATACTGCACTCTTAGGCCACAGAAGCGTCCTAGGCGTATTTGGCTTGTGTCTAACCTAGGAGCTTCTTTCCTGCAGTCTAACTGACATGGTACTGAACAGTACTATGCAAGTTGCCAAGAAAATAAAGCAATTAATGGTCATATGGTGATTTGATATGTAAGACACACAACCATGATCAACAAGGCAATGTATCTGTAAAGGTGCAATAAATGGGACTCACATATTGGTGATGATCAGTTGCTGTCTAATTGGACTTAAGGCACTCAACAGGATAGAAATCTTGTCTGGTACTAAAACCATAGCAAGTAAGCTAGAAACAGGGGCTAGTGGGGTCATGAACCTAAAAAAAATACCTTACCACTCTCACTTTCCTGGACCAGTACAATCCCTTCATTTATTCTAAATCTTATTTTTATACTCTTAAGTAAGTGTAGCTATCACCCCGTCACCAAAGAAGCTTCTCTTTAAGGAAAGTGGCGATCATCATATAAAAATATTATTGGACACATTGCAGAGTTCAACAGATCATGGGGACCCCAGAAACAGTGCATAAACTTGCAGAATAGCTACTGCATTTATGGCTCAGGGAACATCATGGAAGAGGGGGGAAAATGCAAGAGCCAGAATACCAGTAAGTCTGCTGTAAGACTCTCTCCTAGAACAGGGTGTATAAACAAACCATAAAAATGGCAATATCTACAGATATGCTAACATAGAGCAGGAAATCATATGGGATCCTGCCCAAGACAAAATACAGACAACTATGACTGTAGAGAGGGTAAGAATTAGCTTTTCCCTGGGATGGGCCCCCAATTGGTTACGAAATATAAAGGGGTCAGCTCTGAAACAAAAATGCATTTAGCAGACTGTGTAATTAAAACAAAAGAGGCGATAAATTTTAGATGGAAGGACATGGGAGCAGATGTATGAAGGAGACATGGATATAAAATGAAAGTGATGTAACTATATGTTAATTAAAATACATTTTGCATAAAGGAAAGAAAACAATGTGTTGGAAGCCCCCTTCCCTCCAAAAAAAAATAAATGGTTCAACGTATGTTTGTACTTCTATGGTTAAATGAGAGGCAACAAACAGTAACTTTTATGGAGAGGCATTCAAGAGGAAACCTATTTTATAATTATCACACTACCAAAACACTGTCTGTGTTATTGTTGTCATATCATTACTACCACCTCACCATGGTTATTATCATCACTACCACTATCATCACCATCATCATGATTGCCATCAGTCATTATAACCATCACCAGCATCAGCACCACAATTACCATCATTACCACCTCTACCACAATCATCATTCATCATTCTCTCAGAAAAATATTTCTTGAGAAATGAGAACTACACCCATTTTACCTTTTATTTTGCACTGATAGTAGGTGGATTGTAGTGAATTGTCTCTGAATTGATAATAGCACAGTTTGCATGCATGTACACATATAGAAAATGACCTCATTTTCTTAACTTAAAGAAAATCACATACTTCCAATGATGATTGAAGTCTTTTAAGGATTTGGAATAAAAATCCCTCACTTTGGAAGCACTTAGAGATTTGAGTGTTCTGCCTTTCCACATTGGCTCTGACTACCTGCTCCCAGTTCCTAGTTCCAGTGCATCTTCTAGGTCCTACTCTTCTTATGCTGTAGAACCAGTCACTGACTATTGCTTCCACACTTGTCCAGCAGCACTCTCTGCACATGTCCACAACTGATGTGCTTCTCTCTAAACCAGCACAAATATTACACTATAAAATCTCATCTGTGAATTTGTCTACCCTACTGTCATTACTCAAAATTTAGTAAGAAAATGGCCATGTCTTTTGTCTCTTTATCATCAGCATATAATAAAAAAAATAAGCACAGTAAATATAATGTGACAGTTTTATTGAGTGCTTAGGTATTACCTCATTCACTCTACTGTTTCCTAGGTGATGACATAAATTTATTTCTCTAGACAACCTATCTATATCTACTTTCTGTTAAAGAAGAAGTAAAAAAGTTCTTTATACAGTTCAGACTGTAAGGAAATCCCTAATCCCAAATGTCAATCAGAGTTCACCCTGTTGTGGAATATTTGTTTATACTGTAAAGATGCATCTTTGCCAAAGTGCCCTCTGACTGGCTTGATAAAGAGCTGAATGGCCAATAGCTAGGCAGGAAGGGGTTAGGTGGGACTTCCAGGAACAAGGAGAACTCTGGGGAGAAGAAAGGCAAAGTCACCAGCCAGCCACAAAGGAAGCAGGTTGGGAAGCACAGAGCATAGACTAAAACATATAGGTTAATTTAAGTTATAAAAAATAGTTAGGAGCATGCTTAAGCTCAAAGCTGAGTTTTTGTAGTTAGTAATAAGTCTCCGTGTCATTATTTGTGAGCTGGCAGTCAAGAAATAAAAATAAAATAAAATCCGTCTACATCACCCTGTTCAATCAATCACACTTTTGAAGTATATCTTCAGTTTACAACCTCTCCACTTCACTAGACAGTTTTCTTACTTTCTGAAACAACACCTAATTATTCTTCTTTAAACATCATTTTTCTCCTTTTACACTTTTGACATGGGAGTAATTTTTCAAAGTAATGAAGTTACTCTATCACTACTAGAATCAAAGTGATGTGGTGTTACTTCACTGACGTTAGGGTCAAGCCCACTGTCCTTAGAGCCTGAGAAGCATCCTAGTGGAGCAGTTCTTTACAGTATCCCAGCATCTTAGTTACCGTGAGGCCGTGAGAAGGTGCTTAGAAAACTCAGGCGTTATCACAGCAGCCATATGGAACAAATACAATTGCTGTGCTATAATTGTCTCTGAATTAAATGTTTCACTGAGGAACTATAATTATTTTTTTTCCTTTGTAGGAAAACTCTTTTGATTTGTTGCCTTAATGGTTACAGAATTTGAAAACCTTTTCCTGAAGCAATTAATTTTACCTAGTAATATGCCAAACATTCAAAAATCTTCTCCTAAATCATTTTGTTCTATTATGACTGCAAGCATTGCAGTTCTTTATGATACACTCTTCAGATACTCATGTTTGAGGATTACAGATGTGCATTCATGTCCCTCTTCCATGCTGTTCTGTTTTATACACAATGAGTTTTGACTGTGTCCATCTTCACCCTCTCCGTCTCCTCCTAGACTCGCTCCTCCCAGTCTCTCTTTCTCCTTCTCTCCCTCCCACCTGCCCTCTTTCAACCATCAAGTCCGACTTGTGCTGTTCATATACTTGATTTGGGGTCATTTGCTGGAGGGCGATTGATGTATGAGGGGGTCACAACCTGAAAAAAAACAATTCAAAACAAACAAACAAACAAAAAACAGAAAAGTAACTGATTCTCACTCTTTCATCAGTTATCAACTGTCATTAACTCCTTAGGTCATGGTAGGTCCCTCCGGGCTGGGTTTTCTCTGGTTTGAGCTTGTATATGTCTATAAATTCGCATGTGCAGTAGCTCTGCTGTCTTCATATGTTTTATGTTTTTGTAGTTTTCTCTATTTTAAGAGAAGAAAATAAATTCATTTCATGTTTCATATTTAGATCACACACATTTAGGACTGTACAATTTGTATTTAGGATAGTCATTATTTGACTTGGGAAATTTTCACCACAGTTTATCCAGAGAGATACAACTTAGCTATTTTTCTTAGAAACATCAGGATCTGTATCAATTAGGGCATTAACATGAGCAATTTTAAATTTGCCTCATTCTTTCCTTTAAGTTTTAAGGTTATTGTATGAGTCTCTCTCTCTCTCTCTCTCTCTCTCTCTCTCTCTCTCTCTCTCTCTCTCTCTCTCTCTCCTCTCTTTCCCTCTCCCCCTCCCTCTCCCTCCCTCCCACCCTCCCTCCCTCCCTCCCTCCCTCCCTCCCTCCGTGTGTGTGTGTGTGTGTGTGTGTGTGTGTGTGTGTGTGTGTGTGTGTGAATAATCTTTGTGTGGGCACATATATATGTTAAAATGTATGTGCATCATCTTTGTGTGGGCATATGTGTGTCATGACATACATGTGGTGGACAGAAACCTTTGGAAGCCAGTCTCTGTTTCCACTTTGAGGTCCAGGGATTGAATTCAGGTCATCAGCCTTGCTTGGCAACCATTGTTACCTGCTGACTCATCTTGCCTGCCCTTCCAGAATAGGTTACTAATTTGCAATAGTATTAAATTGTATATTTATCATTCATCTCTAAAGATGCTATGATGTTGTTATTAGGATGTTATCTTTTGCATTAAGTGGTCTCCTGGGTTGTTTTAACTATTCATGTAGCCAACAAAATCCCTTCCTACTCTGGTTGTCAAGTTAAAAGGACAGTGACACAAATGAATCTTTGAGTTGACAGATTGGAACATGGAGGATCATGCACTACTATTTTATGCCTCTTAAACTAGGAAATATTTTAACCACCCATAGCTTTTCTGTTGTAATATAAAATTATGATCCTATTTTGTATTAAATACCATTTTACAACCACGTCAGTTATGACATACATTTCTTTGCAGTTTAACAATGCAGCACATTTTCAAAATAGTCAAAACCTTTGTAACTAGAACTCAGAGTAAGACATAGTCCATAATCTTGCATTCAACAAAGTTATAATAAATTATTATAGTTTTACCAGATAAAGGTCACATTCCCCCTGTGGAGTTTCATAACTGAAAGCAAATGTTGGAGAAAATTCAGCAACCAGCACAAATTAATTCAGAAACATGTTTACAATTTGAATCCAAGGTGTTCCTGGCAGTATTGCACTACAGGAGTTCTCTGCAGCCTTGGTTCTGAACGCACAATGTGAACCTTGTGCTTTCCACATGCCCTCCCATCACAGATTCTCAAAGAACACTGCCTGATATTCAGCTTAGATTTGAGACCATCATATCTTATACATTAAAATGGTTTGCTATAGCTGGAGAATTTCTCTCCAGCTCCTGCCAGTCCCAGAGCCCACGTATAAAATAAACACACCAACTCTTATATTATTTAAACTACTCGGCCATTAGCTCAGGCCTACCATTGTCTAGCTCTTACTCTTATACTAAGCCCATTTCTGTTAATCTATATGTTGCCACGTGTTCCATGGCTTTACCAGTTGCCTCTACATGATGCTCCCTGAAGGGCAGCTGGTGTCTCCCTTTCCTCTACCTTCCTCTCCTTTTCCTCTCTCCTCTCTTCTAGTCTCGCCTATACTTCCTGTCTGGCTACTGGCCAATCAGTGTTTTATTTATACAGAGCGATATCCACAGCAGTTTGCTTTACATACAAAATTTTCTCCTGTTGCAGAAACATAATTACATAGAACAAAATTTTTTATTATTTTTCTGCCATCAATCCTCAGGTTATAGATGTCAACTTACTAAATCATTGGGTCATAGTGTATTCACACGTTTGATTTTTAACAACTGTTGCTTGAATAAAAAAATCAATGAAATGATCCCTAATTATATTCTGGTATACTCATAGATCTGTACCTTGCCTAATCATAATCAGAGAGGCTCCCTCCAGCAGCTAATGGGAACAGATGCAGAGACCCACAGCCAAACATAAGGCAGAGAGAGAATCCAAATTGAAGATTTCCAACTGGTTCCTCCCCTCAGAGCTAGGGTAACCCCTCAGAAGAGGGGGAGGACGAATTTTTCAAGGCAAAGGGGTCAAGGATGCCAGGAGAACAATGGACCAGGACCACAGACTTAATTAAGCAGGGCTTGTAGGGCTCACAGAGGCTGAAGTGGCAGTCATGGAGCCGGCATGGGTCTGCAGTAGGCCCTCTGCATATATGTTATGGTTGTTAGCTTGGTGTTTTTGAGACTCCTAACAGTGGGCATGGGGCTATCTCTGATTCTTTTGCTTTCACTTGGGACTCTTTTCCTCCTCCTGGATTTCCTCACCTAGCCTTGATATGAGGGTTTATGCTTAGTCTTATTGTAACTTGCTATGCTGTGTTCCGTTGATATCCCTGGGAGGCCTGCTCTTTTCTGAAGAGACATGGAGGAGCAGTGGATCTTGGGGAGAAGGGAGGTATATGTGTGGGAGGGAGGGCTGGCATGGGTGAAGGGAAGGGAAACTGCCATCAGGATATATTGTGCGAGAGAAGAATAATTTAAAAAAACAAATAAATAAAGCATTGAGAATTAACTCTCCTAAAATTGAGTCCATCTGCAAATTAAATTCCTTTTAACTAGTCTTCCTAAAATCTAGTACTTCAAAACATTTAAAAATCCTTTGTAAAATAAAAAAGTCTAATTTTTTATATGCTTTTAATAAGTATTTTGTTCTTCCTTTAAATTTATCTGACTATAATACTTCTTTGAGGTGTCTTTTTATGTTTATGATAGAATATTATTTCTTTCAAATTGTAAATACCAGAATTAAAAGGTTTATAAAACTATGACAGCCATCAGCTTCATTAATTTTAGATACCATATTTCAGTATTCTCAGTAAGTAAAAGCTAGCAGAATTTAATGAATACATTTATAAATTGAAGATGAAGAATAAACAGTAGCAAGAAGTAGAAAAATAAACCCTGACTTGTATTTTTTAGATTTGCATATTCACGGAACACACATAACTCTACCTTAGAATGATCAGATATATTATTTCTGTATTTAAAATATATTACAGGAGTAAAATATTGATAAAATATTCAGTTATAGTGAAGAAAACTGCAAAATAATTGTTATTCAAATGATAAACTATAATGAGGGGGTAAAATAATTAGTGACTATACAGTATCATGGACATGGTTCTGTAGCCTTTTATGGCTATCTACATTCCATGGTACAGAGTATAACAACTCCCAGAACCTAAGAACATTATCATAATTTGTATGCAAAGAACATAATGATGATCTGGCAGTGTAAAGAATTATCCCCGCATCATGGGGAAATGGTGATCATAACATGTCAATAAAACAGCTGTGAAAGATGCAGGTATGATAAAGGAAAATTTACCTGAAGATCCAATATGAAGTAAGAGGAGCTCCCATCCCACCAGAGCAATTGGAGGAAGCAAAGTAAGAGTGAGCTGGCTTCAGATATAAAGAAGAATTTCAGGATTCACGTGAAGCTACAACATTGTAGCTCATATGAGATGGAAAGGGATGATGCAGCAGACCATGGAATACAGGGGGAGAAACACACGCAGGTGCACACACATGTGCAAACTCACCCTCCACACAGCACACCTGTCTTGGTTAGTTTATATTGCTGTGAAAAGATGCCATGACCCCAGCAACTCTTATAAAGAGTGAGGGTGGCTTGCTTACAGGTTCAGAGCTTCAGTCCGTTGTTGGGAGCACAGCAGCGTGCAGGCAGATGTGGTGCTGAAGCTGAGAGTGCTACATCTTGCAGGCAACAGGAAGTTGACTGAGATACTGGCTGGTATCCTGAGCACAGGAAACCTCAAAGTCCATCTCCACAGTGACACATTTCCTCCAACAAGGCCATACCCACTCCAGCAAAGCCACAACTCCTGATAGTACCACTCCCTATGAGATTATGGGGGTCAGTTACATCCAAACTTCCACAACACCTATACTCCAGCTTATGCATAGAACTCTTCTGTGCTGTTCAATGTTGGGCCCTCCCTCATATTCCTAGATATCTGCAATTATTATCTGTAATTACTCTGGTCCTTGGAGTACCCTCACTTCTCATTCAGTTTCCATGCTAATGCTGCTCTCCCTTCCATTCTGCTGAATCTACTCAGTTTGGCTTTACATCCAGATTTGTGCTCTGGTGTGTATGTGTATATGCAATGAGATTTTCAGATATATGCACCATTCCTCTGACCTTCACCCCAAACTCCTTTCTCAGCCCCACTTTCCCTTCCGAAGAAATGATCACAATCTGTATCCATATGTATAAGCCAGAACGCTTAGGAGTATATCTTTGGTTTTTCGCATTAATATATCAACATGTTTAAACCTAAGATAAATAATTAGGATTTTTTGCATAAGTTACCACAGATATAATTTTAAAGGAAGACTTTTAGTAAGATACAGCATCTATAACATTGAGTTTAAAAGTATTTTGGAGTTTGTGGTTTCCTCAGTGGAGAACAAAAATTGAGGTTGAGTATAATGGAAACTTACAATGTGGCTGTAATTTTTCCTTCTTAAGACTCAAATAAAAATAGAGAGAGGTGTTGCCATGTGTTCAGCACACATGTATATAATACCAGTTTCAGCTCTTTCACTTCACCTTAAGTGATATATTGCATGATGTAAATAAAAAAGGAGGAGCAGAGGAAGGGCGTCATCACAGGTACCTCACACTCAGGGTTGTATATAGGCTTCAAAGGAGTGAACTCTACAGAGCTCAAAGGTTTGTTGAGGGCAGACAAATAAATCTAGTATGGAATTGCTTATTTATTTAATGGTCTGCCCTGTTATAAATATTTCATTGAATAACACTCAGGGAGGAAGCATTCTGAATACACAATACAAATCAAGCAAGAAATACTATGCAGAAAAACACAGCATTGGGCTAAATCCAGTCTGCCATATAGTACAAGCAATTCATCAGGGGTTGGGATGACAAGAAGTAGCAGGCTGTGGGAGGCTGTATGCTCTTAGGTTAGATAAACTTTCATCTGTATCTGGAGTTTGTTCGTGGTTAAGACACTGTACTATTTAAACCTTTGATGGCTGCACTTTATGGGCTTATAAATTTTATATGAACATGAGAACTAGATTGTAGCAAATGGCTAAAAATCATGCTAGGCCATTTGTTCTTTTTTTGACAACTTTCATTTTAGAAACAGTCCTATCTAAAGTATTTAGTACATTAAATGACAAGAGAGCATTGTCAGTTTGGAACAATCTGAAAAGATAGTAGGCAACAGTTAACTAGCTATGTTAACTTTCTACTCAATTCAGTGTGTGATAAGACATGGTTGATTGGACATGTTTTACCCAATGTTGTCATGAAAGCTGCATTGCTTCTTTAGAAATTGCATTTATAACATGCAATGCCTTGGTGAGGTAGTGTATCTACCTCAGGTGTTCCAGATATTGCTTAGATGTCCCATTCACTGCCATTTATTTAACTCACATCTAAGAAGCATAGGGAGATAAATAGCAGAAATTTAGGTAAACTGAATGAACTGTATAGAATTGGTTAGGAGATAGGTGTAAACAATATTAGCAAGGGTTGCTTGCTTTGAATTTACTGAAAGCTTCCTGGTTATTACTTGATTCAAGGCAATTAACATAAGCTGATAGCTAGCTTTTTATTTCTCGGCTTTAATATAGCAAAGTTCCTATATTATTTAACTCTCTTAGGATACAGTCAGAAATTCCTTGGGTGAACATGAAGCTGAACTTCTGCTCTAGGCTCCTGCCCTCTTGGTGGTGAAGCTGTAGGTGTTTAGAAGAGAGGATGTAAAGAGGGTAGAGCTGAGAAAGGGCACTGTCACTCAACCTAGCACTGGTAGGTGTTCATTCACTTTGTCTTCTAGCATAGTTCAGATAAAGGAGGACCTAATTGCCAGGGGGCAGAAGGGGAGAGAATGAGTTATATACTCACTTTCCTCTTCCAATCTCTTCTCTAGGGGGAAGAATTTATCACCAGTAGTTCTAAGCTCCTGGCTTCAGTCTGTAAAGGCTCCAGAGAAGCTGTTCCTGGAGTTCATTAGGATGTAGGTTATTGTGGCTCTACCTAGCTCCTCCCAACTGCATCCCTTCAACACTGGTTTCTAAGCATCATGCACAATGGTGTTTGACTGAATGCCTGAGATAACTCTCCATGGCCTCCTGGATAGCACCACCTACCATTGTCCACAATACATTCAGATGGGCCCAGCAAAGCCAGGCACAACAGGTTTAATCCTGCTGTGAACACTGATTGGTGAGCATCTAGCTAGGCTATGTTTCTCCAGTGTCTGGGCACACACAGGTATCCCAGTGTACTAATAAATGTGCTGGTGACACTGTTAAAAAGGGTTAGAGTCCTATCTACTGTGGTTGTGACAGTTCTGTGAGAACTGTAATGTGCTACTATACAAGTCATTTTCCAAGATGTCTGTTCTTATGAAGTCCAATAGTTATCTACACAGCATAAACAGGTGAAAGACAAGTCAGTAATTTTGCAGTTACTCCTTATTAAGCAGCTGGTAGGACTGCCTATAACTTTGCCTAGGGAAATAGTTTCTCTTTCATCAAATGAAATTTGACTTTTCCTTTTATTTGCTAAATTTCTTATGTGCAACCGGAGGGATTGTGCTGGTTAGGTTTTTTGTCAACTTGACACCAATGGGAGTCATCTGGGAAGATTGAGGAATTACCACCATCAGATTGGCTAGCAGGCAACTCTGAGGGGGCTTTTTATTGATTAATGGTTGATGTGGGAGACCCCAGCCTACTGTGAGTAGATCATACTTGGTAGTACTCAAAGCAGCAAGCTAAGCAAGCTATGGGGAAGGAGCCAGTAGGCAACACCTGTTCATGGTTTCCACTCTACTCTCTTCCTCTAGATTTCTGCCTTGAGCTCTTACCCTGGCATGCCTTCATGATGAGCTATAATATGTAAACTAAAATAAACTTTTTCCTCCCTAATTTTTCTTTTTCTTTCTTTTTTTTTTTTGCTACCAGAGTTTTCTCACAGCAACAGAAAAGCAAATAAGAACAGTGCTGCTTTTTGTTTGTTTGTTTAATTCTTCTGTTTTTCCCTATATCACTCTCATTGGCAATCACTGCTGTCCTTTGCAGCCTATGCAGAATTGATTCTACATCTTTGTATTTTCCACTTCTTTCCCCCTTTTAATTAATGATTTGGAAATACCATACACATACACAAAACATCTGGTCATATCCATGCTCCACTCCCTCTTTCCAGCTCTCTCCCAGTCTCCCCACAACACATCTCCCTCCCAGCTCCATATTCTTTTTCCCCTATTTTTTCTTCCATGTGCAGATGACTATTGGGAATATCTCTTGGAAAATGGGGAACCTACTACCAGTACCCACACCACCAAAGAAAAGTGACTTTCACTCTTCAGCAGAAATCAACTGTCCAAAGCTCCTCAGCTAGGGATAGGGCCTCTGGAGCCCCTAACACATCTGTACTGAAATGTTAAACTGGCTTGACCTTGGGCAGTTGTTGTGTCCAGAGGCCAAATTTACACAGCACTCCACTCTATCCTTCAGCTCTTATTTTTCTTCCACCTCCTCTTCTGTGTGGGTTGGGGAGGTGTTTATATAGATGCCCCAAACATCTCTCAGTTATTTATTTTTAGATTCTGAACGGTTATGAATCTCTGCTTCAACCACTATCTACTGCAGTAAGAAGCTTCTATGACCAAGGTTAGATTTATGGATGTAAACATAAAGATTTAGAAGGCAGGTTAACATGACGTGCTACCAAAACAATACCCATGGTTTCCTCCTTGAGCCTATAACTTCCCCAGGCATGACTTTTAACCAGTCTTCAATGCCAGTCATGGAGTGCTTTCTGTGGATCATTTGCAAATTATTTTATTTATACTGAACAGTCTATACCAATTGGTTATACAGATGCAGTCTCTATGTACTGCCAAGATTGACTTTATACTTCTGGGTTCAAGTTATCTTTCTACATTAGATTCCTGAGCAGTTGATGGACTTACATGTGCATACCAGAATGCCCAATTCCAATATTCACATTCATCCTGTCTGCTTAACAAATCCTGTTTCTCTACTTCACTGATTCATTTGTTCAAGGATTCTCAATCTTCCTATTTCTGCAACCCTTTAATCCAGTGCCTCATGTTTTGGTGACCCCAAACCATTTCATGGCTACTTTGCAACTGTAATTTTGCTACCGTTATGAATCATAATATAAATATCTGGCATGCAGGATATCTGATACATGAGCTCCCCCCAAAGGGGTCATGACCCACAGGTTGAGAACCACTGATTTAGAGGCTCATCAGTTCTACACCACTAAGACTACATAGGAAACAAAGTGGATATAATAATAGTAAAATAATGTCTGTATCAAAACCAATATTATCTAGGAAGATGATCTTCCTCTAAGATCATCTGATTTAGTCTCTCCGCATCTAGTTCAGAATCAAGATAAGGACCACCAAAAGAATCACAGCCACAGATACACAGCTCAACATTTATTTTAGGCTGGTGTATTTGCTTAATTGTACATGCATTATGCCACTAAATACACAAAACAACTTTACAGGGCAGATACTACTGTCACTAACCAAGTTTTATTAATATTGATCAAATTGTCCTTGTTCTGAAGCCTGTAAAGAGCAGAGTAGAGTCTCAGCAAAGACAAACCACTGCTGCCTCAGTGGTACTGTGGAGAACGGACAGGCGCTGTGGGGAACAGATGGAATTGATGACAGTTGAAAAGAGGTGAAGAAAATTCTGAAAATACACACAGGAGAGAATGTAGTTATCTCAGCTGAGAAGAGAGTATGGAAAGGCAGTCAGCTGGAAGAAAATAAGCCAATGCAATGGAAGGAATTAGCTTTCACAATTGCTTTAAATGACACTCTTGAGAATACATAAAAGGCAGAAAAAGTAGTTACATAGAAAAACCAATTAGATATACAGTTGAATAAATAAAATTTTGCAGCAAATTGCTTGAATCTGAGTTGAACAGCAAAATATTTTAAGCAAAATAAAATTAGGGGGCTAATAGAAAAGGTCAAAGCTTTCTGACAGGAATCACCAGTAATGGATGGAGGACAGGAACATCAAAGCTAAGAGCTAGGGATATTAAGATAGAAGTATTTCATGCATGTTAAAGACATTAAAAAATGGAGACATATTATAATGGCTCAGTTTGAAAGGGCACATGAAGTTCAAATGGAATACATAAAAAAATAAAGCAAGACACAATTAAATTTTAAAGTGCAAAACATAAAATCTCAGGGAGCATCACAAAATTATTTAAAAAATAAAATCTTGGAATAAACAATGAGACAAGCATCACACTACAAGTAACACATGTGAGATAAAAGTTGGGGAGAAGGGAGTAAAGATTGCCAGGAAATATCATTTCTATTCTAGCAAAGTTCTTCCAACATTAAATTTAAACTGACATGGTGACCAAGCAACTTCACTAAAAGGTTTTTATCTACATTTGTTCATGAAATATCTCTGCAGGAAAATCCTCAGCCTAAGGTTTCATGCCAGTGACTCAAAGTGTGAATGATCAAATGTCCAACACAAGAAGATGGAGTCATGACTACCATGAAATAGAGGAAAACAAGAAAGTGGACAAGGTACCAATTCCTGGACAGTACAGAAGCCTGTGAAAATATTATGCAGCCAAAAAGCCTTCAGGGGCCAGAGAATTCATGCCATGCAATTCCATTTATATAAAACTCAAAAGGACCATGTTTATGGTGATACAGATGGAAATATGAATGCCTCTGGTAAGATTAAAGCAGAAGACTAAACGGAAAGGTATATAAAAGAGCTCTTTAGTCTAATGAAAGACAATGATGTTTTATCTTCTATGTAATTGTGGCGAACTACTGAGAAAAACATGGATCTTGCAACAGGTAAGGCACCATGATGTAATAGACATATTGATGCAGGGCAGTGTCCTGTCTGAGGCCAGCATGACAAAATGCATGTGGGTACATAATGACCAGAGTGCAGGTGAGACCCAGGGAGGTGGACAGGAAGGTGAAGGTCTTGGAAAGCATGCAGGGGGTTAGGGACTGAGTTGAGTCAGTGTTTGGCTACAATACCTCAGCAATTTAGCTTTGCCACTAATTTTCTTAATTTACATCTAAAATTGATTATATTTATGCAAATACATGAAGGATTATTCTGAGAATTAAAAATGTTTTATACATATCAATGAATCTCAAGTACAGCAAAAACTGACAGTCACAGCCAATACATTCTTGGTTCCAAGCCCTGTTGAAACATTTTATTGTATTATTTCATTATAATCATACAGCAATTTCAAATGGGTACAACTGTTCCATAGAAAAATATTATTTTGTATAATTCCATTTCCACACTCCATATATTTCTGTGTGTTATAAGAATGTTATTCTCCATAGTCCTCTAAGAACTATTATTCTCCCCTTTTATAAAAATAACTAAAGCAAAGAAAGACTAAGATATCAGTCCGCAACTGTAGGATCATGTTTACATGATAACTAAGAACCAAGGATGTTTTCTTCTAGAGCTTCTGGCCTTGTATAAAAAGGACATATTTTAAGCCATGTTAGAAACAGGAACTGTGAAGAACTTTTCTGTGTCAAGAAATGTGTATTGTGATCATATTTACCTCCCATTCTCCTTCTTCAACTTTTCCTAGATATCACACACACACACACACACACACACACACACACACACACACACCTCCCAACTAAATATTTGTTCTATCCTTTCCCTTTCCTTTCTTCTTTTCTTTCTTTCCTTTTTTTTAATAACCTATAATGCCCAGCTTGCATTGCCCATATGCACATGGGCATAGGCCCATTCTCTATAGCATGGGCAACACCCCAGAGGCCATATCCCTAATGAAAACCAGCCCTCCACTACCAAGCAGCCATTAATCACCGATAATACATCAGCTAGAGGTGAATTCATGAATTTTCCTCCTCCTTTCCTTGGTGGAATGTTGACTGCCTGATTTTGTACAAAGAAGTTATCAAGCTAAACACACCATATTTAACTTTATTTTGTACTAAGTACTATGTAAAATTCCGAGGATTCCATGAGTGTCTAGAGGGATTATTTGTGGAAGAGGTCCGAAATGCATGTAAATGGGTGTGGGGACTGAGTGTGCACTTCTTACAGAACACTCATCCTCATACCTGACGTCTATACCAGGATTCTTTTACAAGATTCCTTTTGAAGATGGATTAGCTTTTTTAGTTCCCCAGAATAATTTTGAGAGATATAATCATTTTATATACAACTAGTAGAAATCTTGAGTCATCTAAGAAATGAAACTTCACTGTTTCTACTGACAGAATGAAAACATCTCAAATGAAACAGGAGTTCAGAGTGCTTTCATTTAAACCTTTCTGAGTTTTAAGTTTTAAAATGATTGTGAATGTTTAAAGTTGTGTTTTGCAAATGCATAAGACAACTTGAAAGTGGACACTTTCCATTCTTTTTTCCATTCTTTTCTCAATGTTAGGATAAATAACAAAGCATTTATATCTGTAAGCTGGGGAAACAGTCAGTTCTCCTGAATTGTTACCTTAATTCCAGGAGATTTTCAGGTTGATGGGCCATAATATCAGGGAATTAACTAACTCTCAAGGTTCAAGAAAGTATTGTGATGACTAAACTTAAGATTTAGTGGACTTAACTTTGTGATCTAGGATAATTTAATATACATCATATCATATCATAGTCATGAGGAGTTAATATTTTTACTGTGACTAGGCAGCAAATACCAGATTCTAAATCTGAAACAATACACAGGAGATGCATTCATACTCATTTTAAGTATGAAAAATAAAAGGAAACTCAGACAGCTGAAGTCGTTTTCCTCAGTGGCCACATTGAAAGTCTGGTTTGTTTAGAGGTGAAAGCAGTTTTCTATCCAGTACACAGTCTAGCCTTTCTACTTCCCAATCAGGCTGACATTAATATCTGCTTCTTGCTTTCAGTACACTGTTCAGAATCTTGATTTTAATGTCTTTTGAGGGCTTTGCAGTGGAGGTTGAGGGAAAAGAAAGAGAAGTGAGAAATGAAGACAGCCTTGGCTTAGGAGCCTGTGCTGCCCATGGCAGTCAGGTGGGATAGAACTCCATTGCATTCGACTCTGCTGATTGTAAGATGCAGGAGCTCACCCGGGGCCATAAAACCAAACTGCACTGATGCTGTCTCATCTCCCGAATCATCGCAAACACTGCTGATGCGCTTCTGTAGACTGAGCTTAATGGTTTAGAAAATCCCAAGCCAGTTACAATGTATCACCGTCTATCGGTTTTCATCCAAGACAGTTGGTTGAGACAGCAAAAGACTGGATTTTCTTTCTGGTTCAATTCTTAATATTTTTTCTTTAAGTACTAATCAAGCTTCAAGGGCAAGCTCCAAAGTCTCCTTCTTTTTGATGTCCTTCTTGATCCCCCGCAGCAGAATTAATTGATCCCTCTGTGTTTTTATAGCTCTCTGTTTATATCTCTGTAACAAAAGCTTCAAAGGGAACCCAAAGTCTCCGAGTGGAAGGCCCGATGGGACTTTGGGAAAAGCAGATGAATGCAAAGGAAGCTTGAGGAGGAAAGACCTGCTCCTCTCCCAACAGGCTCAGTGAAGCGGGAGTTTAGGGGCTTACGGCCTCAGCTTTTCTACCGCTCGGGAGCTGTGATTGGAATGAGAGTGGAATGGCACCAAATGAGGAAAAATACAGCAGATTGTAATATGCTTAGGTGAGCAAGTGATGTTCCTAGGGAGCCTTCTTGTTAGAAACGCTGTTATGCAGTGCAGAGAGCGGAGGAGGCAGACAGACAGATAGGTGGTAAAGCTGAAGAAGGATGATCTACAGGTAGAGGCCATGACATCAGAGACAATGAACATTCTGAGGTCCAGTGGAACACCTTTAGCCTTCCTAGGCACCCGAAAAAGGAAAGGTTCAAAGCATTCTTCCATACTGAGGACACCATGAAGCAGGAGCCTCTTGTTTTGTATATCAGTAACACACATGCCCTTGTAAATTGCAAGATAGCAAACACAGTGACGTGAATCCTCCATCCAGAAGATCTAAGCGATGCAAACACAGCTGAGATCTGCACTCGGAAAATGTGTTGATTGCAAATGTCTTAAATGTAAAGAATGAACAGTGGCTTTGGAGACAGATTGTTCCAGTTTGTGACTGCAGCCTCAGAACCCTTAGTACCCTGCATGGTTTGGAAAGGTCAGCGTACCACCATGAAACTCGATGCAACACTGCAATGTATGAGGCTTGTTTGCTGGGTATCATGCCTTGAGACTCATCTGTGAAATTCTGAGTCACCATGTTATCATTTGCAAAGAGAAGATGAAAGATGAAGTAGACTGATTCTGTGAACCCAGTGCTTGAGACTTTCATGTAGGCTTTACAAGCCCAATATTCAACTATAATTTCACATTTAGCCATTTGCAGATAGATGCCTTTGTACCCTTTCCCACCATCGCCTGTTTTCTTTTCTATTCACGTAAAAATAAAAACTAAACAACTAATACAGTATCTGAGCTGTGTGATTCAAAATAAATCTAATTTATAGGGTATACGATATCTAGTGCATAAGCTCAAATATTCTGCATATGTCCTACTATATGCAAGACAATGGTTAGGGATATATATTTCTTCAGTAAATAGATTGTGAGATCTACTGTATAGTACCTTTCACATATAATACCTGACCCAAATGAAAACAATATTTTATTATAGATAGCTGTGAAAAACTGAAAAGTTACAAAACAAAGAAAAATATTAAATGATAAGAATCCTATGTGCACATTTACATTTCAATTGTGTTAGTATCATAGTGTACAATGTATCTATGGACCATTGTCTTTAATAAATCTTTAGTATTAGTCTTAGAAAAATTATTTTAAACTAGATTTTCACTTTTGAAGATTGTGAATTATCTTTGACATAAAAGAGAAAACATGTTGTATCAGACATTCCATTATAGAGCAGTTGTTCAGTTTTGACACTGAACAATCCTCCAATTTTTCATCTTAGCAAATGCAGCCAAATCTTTGGCATTGTTTCCATTTCTGGAAGCACCTTAGAGAGAACCCTACAGAAATTGTTCTTTTGCTCATGTTCACCTTAATATTTTGTACCATAAGGCATGTCTTTCTATTTTATACACTGTGATGAATGTTCTTGGTTGTCAACTTGATTGTATCTGAAATTAACTAAAACTCCAAAACTGGGTACACCAGGGAGGGATTTTTTGCTTAAGTAGAAGTGGGGAGATCTACTTCTAATCCAGATCTTTGAGGTAGGAAGACCCAACCCTACTCTGGGCCACACCTTCTACTGGAAGCCTATACAAGAACATGGAAGAAGAAAGTGTTTGCTCTTTGCCTACTTGTTCTCACTCTCCCTGGCAAGTCCATTCCTTTACTGACATTAGTGCCTATGTCTTTGGGATTACAGTGTATACTGATGACTACCTGAGACACCCAGCCTCACAAACTGAACTGAACAACTACTGGATTCTTGGACCTTCTGTCATTGCTGAATTAAAAGGACCACAGACTTAAGTCATTCTAATAAATCCCCTATCTATATACTTAAATAGATTCATTTTGTAAGTTCTCTTACTTTAGAGTTTATGTAAGTAACAATGAATAGCACAGTAACACTGAGACATTTTGCAACTTGTTCATTCATTATGACATATTGATATTTATCCATGCAGAGCAAGTTTATCCATCATAATGTATTCATGTGAGTTTATGTGAATTATTTGTGGCAGGTTCCTACAGAAGCCAGAAGAGGGCCTTATATCTCCTGGAAGATGCTAGGAATCAAACTCAGGTCCTGTAAAAGAACAGTAAGTTTTCTTAACCATCTCTCTAGCCCCTTGTTCATTATAGTTTAGGTAATCCTAGTACTCAGGGAGCTTAGATGAGAAAGTTTTCACAAAATCAAGGTCAATCTAGCCTATAGAGAAAGACCCTATCTAAAAAAGAAATGTGAGTGTGAGTGTGTGTGTATGTGTGTTATGATCTTTAAAATGCGTATGTCATTTTGCTCCTGACATGTAAAAATTTTGAAATTTGTTACAGTCATATTTATGATAACTGGCCTTAGACCCATAAGAAAATTGAGATGGCATGACAAAGGTCACCTCTAATTTTGAAGAAAAAGATAAATGGAAAGAATTGTAGCCAATGCCAGCTAACTTAAAGCAGAAGCTAGTGGAACCAGACTTGACAACTTGTAAGGGTCATTCAGAAGAACAGCTGGATGCTGCATATTGATCACAAGATGAAGAAAGCCTCTAGGGCCGTGCACTGACTGGGCTTTGCCTCTCATTTCTCATAATGAAGAACATAAAACAAATAAAACAAAAACTCAGGATATATCTTTCAGTAGAAACTGCACCTGTACTTGAAGGTTTGAGTTAGACTTTTCTTATCACTATAATGAATTCCCAAGAAGAACAGTTTGAGGGAGGAAAGTTGTGGATGTTGGTTTATTTATTTTTCGGTTGATTGATTGATTGATTGATTGATTTTGGTTCTTGATTTCTGAGGCCTCTGAGTTTGTGGCTTGAGGGCTTTTAGGCCTACAATGAGTCATTGAAGAAGGGGTGGAGCAAAGCTGCACCATCCATCAGCTGTGAGACAGAGTGACAGAGAACACTGGGGGTCAAAGAACACCTTTTCAGGACATACTCTCATGACTGTCTTCCTCCAGAGAGTCCCAAACTCCTGCCTCACAACACCTCTCCCTGCCATCATAATCTGACATCGCTCATGGGTTTATCCATTTGAGAGAGCTGAACCCTCAGGATCCACTGACTTCTCAGGAGTTACATTTGCTAGCCAGGGATGACTTCAACACATGAGCTTTTTGAGGGAATACTTCATATTAAAACAATATCAGGGAGAATTTACTCAGTTCTAGTCCACTGTAGGCTTCTTTTCTTAATTTGTCAAAGAAAATGTTAAGAAACAAACCCCAATTAAGGATCGTCAAAGACTGAGATTTTCTCTTAAGATGCTATACTTTGTGGTTTGTGAAATGTGAAATGACCTACATTATCTCATGTTTGAGTAATTGCTCCTCAGCTAGTGGTGTGTCAAGGGGTCAGTTGTGCTGGATACTTTTATGTCAACTTAACAAGAGCTAAAGTCATCTGAGGGGAGGTAACCTCAATTAAGAAAATGCCTCTACAAGATAGGACTATAGGATATATTCCTAATTTCTGATTGATGAGGGAATGTCCAGCCCATTGTGGGTAGGGCCAGCCCTGGACTGGTGGTTTTAGGTACTATAATAAAGCAGGCTGAGCAATCCAGGGGGGAGCAAGCCAGTAAGTAGCACTCCTCCATAGCACTGAAGGTCAATGTAGCCTATAAAGAAAGACCCTATCTAAAAAAGAAATGTGAGTCAGTGTGTGTGTGTGTGTGTGTGTGTGTGTGTGTGTGTGTGTGTGTTATGATCTTTAAAATGCTTATGTCATTTTGCTCCTGACATGTAAAAATCCCTTCAGTGACAAACAGTGACTTGGAAATGTAACCCAAATAAACTCTTTTGTCCCCAACTTGCTCTTATCATCAGCAATGGAAACCCTAACAAGGACAAAGGAAAACAAGGTTATAATAGGATTCCAAAGCTAATGATCCCTTTAGCTAGAACAAATACTAAACTCAGATGATGGAGCCAGTAGCGCTTCCTACAATACTGCAAAGACTGTGGAGTTGTGAGACTAGAGTTGGAAATAGTTCTCAAGCTCTTGAAATTATTAAATGTAGAGCTGTTAACAATTCCACTTATTGGTACCTGTGCAAGGCAATGAAAACCACAAACTTCCATGTGATTTACTCAAAATTGCCAAAAACTTTAAATAACCCAAATGTCAGTCACAGGGGAAATGAATAAGCCAAATGAAATGCATGTATCTGATAGAATACTCTGCAGCCACAGGAAGGGATGAAGCACTCACACATACCTGCATACTTGAAGACATCACAAGGGAAAGAAGCCACTGCAAAGGGCCACATCCATCTATGTAGCTGCATTCTTGTAGAGTGTCAAGAGCTGGGAAATCCACAGAGTTACAAGCAGATTTTGATTTTCAGAGCTAGAGGAAGGCTTGAAGTTGTATTAGAGTTAAATTGTATGTGGCATGTTTTTTATGTGGATGAAAGTATTCTCAAGTTGACTTGTGGTGGCTGCATTTATCTCTGCATATTGAATTGGATTCTGTGGAGGACCGAATTTTATGAGTATTGCATATCAAAGTGTGTAAAATAAGACCAACTTTTAAGATGTTTATACAGGTTTGCTTACACATTGGATTTTTAAGAATGTGTTATGCTGTACCTGTAGTATTTCAGTTTTAGCAGCTTTGTGCAATATTTATAACAGATATAATATGTATATATTATCTTATTTTTCCCTATATCTCCTCTTCTCTTTTCTTCTTTCTTACTCTTGTGGTCACAATGAAGGAAAATGAGAAATAATAAGCATTTTTAAAATTCTGGCAAGAAGCCAGTGATTCTAAAGGGTCAATGGGTGCCATTTGCTCTTTGATGGGAGCTCTTAACTTGTTTGCTCACTGTGGACCTCCCAGTTCTGTCTTCTGTTAGTTGTAATACTAATGCAATAGTATTACATATTGCAATAATGCAATGCCTTCTTCCTACTTTCTTTACTACTCTCAATTTTTTTTGTTTACTTTGGCTCCATTAGCTTTTAAGTTAATGAACCATCACCACCAGCTTGTCATAATTGGGAATGGACATTGCCACTCCACAGGAAAATACAAAAGTTATCTGTGTAGTTGTAGCTGCATTACACTGATAAATGTCTTTAGATTTCCACTGACTCTTGGACTTTCCACACTCTCAAAATGATTGAAATGAGGAACTTATAAAAAGGAATTTTGAGAATTTAGGGTTCTTCCCCAACAACTCCCAGCTATGCCACAATTTTTCTACCCATAATAAGTTTGATTTATGAATAACATGAATCAAAGTGGGCTTAAAGATTTAATCTTTATTATGCTTATGTTTTCATGAAATGCTCTTGTCTTCTCACACTGTTATGCCCAAATTGCAACCCCAAAGAGACCACTGAAGACTGAGGATGTCCAGAATGCAACAGCAAAGTTTATTCTATAGATACAAGCCTAGGCAGGAAACTAGTTTCTACACCCAATACAGTGAGGCAAGGAGGAGTTTCTCTTTATTTGTGAGGCTAGCTATTTAAAGGCAAAAACCATAAGCCCTTCAGGGCAGTTGGGGGTTTGGCTTGGGTGCAACTGAGATTGGTTTATTTTTATTTTTGAAGGTCTCTGTTCTCTTTTAATTGGGTGAGGGTATGTAACTTTTGAATTTACTGGTTGGGGGTTACAATTATCATTTTGGGGGCAGTCTGGGACAAGTCCCAGGCTTTGTCCTTGAGCTGCCATGGGGGCTGGCTGGCCTTGCACATGCTAACTGTGGGGACTGGCTCAGTGGTCCAGGCTCTGTCCTTGACTCATGCACATAGCTCTAAGTTGGTGAGGGGTCTCAGACAGTAAACATCTGGCTGAACTTTGAGCAGTCAGGGTATATGCAGAAAGGGGGCTACTTCAAGGACTATGTCTTTTGGTCACGACCCTCCCAGAGACTGCTTGCTCAAGTCTCAGGAAACTGAAATTGAGTCCTGATCTCTGAGAGAAGACTGAGCAGCCTGTTATGGCATCTGTTTGGTCCTTTCAACACTTGACCATTCTAAATGAAAGCTTAGGTAGAGATGGGGATACTTTAAGGTGAAGAAACCACTGGGATAACATTTCTCAGTTTTGTGGAAAACCACAGTCCTGGTGTTCAGGTAAAGAAATGCCTGATACCCTAGGATGCAAAGAAAGGAGAAGCAAATTGATGGTCTCCTTTTTCAGAACTGGATCCTAGAGAATATCTCTCACAGGAATATGCCCTGTCTGGCTATTGTGAGAGACTCTAAACACCTCAGTGAACTCCTGGCTGTGCACACCTTCCAACCACACTTACCATGCCTTGACCTGCATGCCCTTTGACTTCGTAAGTTCTCTTTCACAGAGAGGGGTGTCCAGCACCTATATTGAGTATCTCCAGATATCCCTATCCCATCCTTACCTTAGAATCTTTGTCATTCTGTGGATTTTTCAACTATCACCTAGATAAGAGCACGGAGACACAGGATAAGGCCTGATATCTAGCAATCCTTACAAGGAAGCTGTCCTGGTTAGTTTTTCTCAACTCGATACAAGCTAGAGTTACCTGAGAAGAAAAACTTAGATTGAGAAAATGTCTCCATCAGATTGGTCTGTAGGTAAATCTGTGTGACAGTTTCTTGATTAATGATTGATTTGAGAAGATTCAGTACATTGGATGAGGTACTACCCCTGGGAAAGTGTTTTCTGAGGTGTATAAGAAAGCAGGCTGGACAAGCCATGAGGAGAAGGTGGTTCTTTTTGACTTTTTTAAATGGTGTTATTCTATGGCCTCTGCTTCAGTTCCTGCCTGTAGGTTCCTGCCCTGACTTCCCACAGTGATAAACTACAGCTATAAACTCCAATGAATGTTTTTGTTCCTAAGTTGCTTTTGGTCATGGTATTTATCACAGAAATACAAGGCAAACTAGGACAGAAGCAAAATTCTCAATTATAAAAATGGACTAGGAATGCTATTATCTAGTTGGTCAACCAATCACAGTGGTCTCTCCTCCCTCTTGCTCTATCTCCTCTCTTGCTGGCTCAGCTTCACTTGCCCCCTGTGACTCTATCATATATAAAGTAGCCTTCAGCTTTTTTTTTGTCTCACTTCTGAGAGCAGTGAATTGCTACTTATGGATGGTCATGAGAGATATGAGAAAATACTAAAGCCCACCAGAAGACCCTATACCCCTCAAATAACTCCAGAAGTCTATTGACATGAGGCCCTCCTGATTGCTGAAGAAGAGACCAGCTTCCAAAAACAAATCATACTAGTGATTTATTTACAGTCAGTGAGAAACTCTACTGTGAAAATTAAGAATTACTTTAGTTGAGGTGATTGATGATACCATTTTGGTTTAGTTAAACTTACAAGTCAGCCTCCGTACCTACAATCTATGAACCTTGGAATTGCCTTGGATTTCTTCCTGGAGACTGAAGCAAAATTTTTACATTTACAAAAACTCTGGCCCAGATTCCCAGAAATACTTACCCAAGCATGGAAGCCAAAGAGATCCAGTTTCCCAAGGTCAGTCTTCAAAGTCTTAGGCTTTATTCATTCTGGTGACAAAGTTAGATTGATACTATAGGAGTGTCTTCCCCAGGTTCTGCACATACCTTAATCAAACAGCATGTGAACCATATCTACCAGCTTTGCCCTTAGCTTCTGTTTATTACCTGAAGTGGTCTCAGAGAATTTGGCATACTACCTGAAGCTGAGATACTACAAAGATACATGCTAGAGATTTCTAGGCACACTTGTCCATGGGTCCTTCCTATTCCTGTGTCTAAGGAACCGAAAAGCTGTCAGACTTTTGCTTTAGATGACATTTGGAGATTATTTAGTGAACAGCTCTGGAAGATAGAGTTGTCTGTCTTTGAAGAGAGGACCTGATTTAATCCTTTGTAATATAATAAAATCATGTCTTATGGACTAGAATGTGGATGCACATGCTCAATAAAGGATTTAGGTTCCCAGTGCTAGTAGCTTCTCACCTGTGGAAGAGCAAACTGAGGAGATACGTATTCCTAACTCGGGAAATACTGTACATGCAGACCCCAGAAAGGGGAGCTGAGAGAAATGTAAACTCACGCCACCTAATGTGTGACAGTCAAAATTGTTAGCTTAGACAGAGTGTGCTGCCCCAACTGGAAAACCAGTATGGGCTGTAGAAGTAACTCCATTGATTAAGGTAAGGAGACTTCAGTCACTGTGGCTCATGGGTGACCTGGTTCAAAAGCCATATTCAATGATACACATTCTGTTGGTTTTCCAGATTGCAGTCCATTTTTTGTCCTCACATCATTTAGGTAACTTTTCCTTTTTCATTATAGCTCAAAAAATCATACAAGCTTTTTTTTTTTTTAGTAAAAGAATATTTTTTTATTTGTGTGTTTTAAGTGACATCCTTTCTTGATAAGAGTTACTTTCTATTATATGTGGGATTGATGGTAAATTATACACGAGTTAACCCATCAGCATCCCATTAAATGGATTTTATTCCTATAAAATAGTTGTAATACCCGTGGGCATCTGAAGCATGATTAGACATCTTGCTTCACAAACCTTCCAAGTTCTGACAACCAAGACTTTATGTTATGGGTCTGGATGATTCTGAGCCTTGTGTTCCTGATTTGAGGGTTCATCTTTGTGTTTACAAACATGTGACTTGTAGAAAAGCTCAATAATGTTTTAAGTAAACATACTCAGTGGATAATGGTACAATAAAATGTTTTATTGATCCACTAAGAGGTTAGTACTGAGTGTGTCTGTAGAACTCAGAAGCCTATGCTGAACTTGTGATACTTCAAAGGCTACATCTTACACCAGTAATCATTCTGGCACAGTCCTGAAAATTCAGCATGTTAAAAGCAAAGTTCTTACTTTTCCTGTAAATCTGTGTATCTCTTGTGTCCTTTGTAACCTACTCATCTCATCTAGAAGGCAGTACCTTGTGCTTGGTTCTGCTTCTCACATTTGCCAGAGGTATAACACAGCTTTCCACCGTTTAATTTTTTTCTCCTCTCCTGCTTTCCATCTGTAACAAGACTGACAGGTTTGAGACAGAGTTTTTCCCTAGTTCTTTATCTGTAGAGGAAGCTTGCCAAAATCCACAGTGGATGCCTGAAACTGTGGATGGTACCAATTCCTATATATACTGTGTTTCTTTCCCAATACACACATACTTATGATAAAATTTAATTTATAAATTAATTAAAGTAAGAAACAATTGCATCACTTAGAAATAAATTTAGAGTAAAATTAGAGTCATGGGCTATTAATTTTATTTATCACATAAATAAAAGTTACTCCTACATAATCACTATTATGTGACAAGAATTGATCTGAAAACTAAGATGACTACTATTCTAGTCACTTTTCCTATTGCTTGTGATAAACTCTATGGTCAAAAACAACATGAAGAGAAAAGGGTTTTTTTTGTTGTTGTTGTTTTGACTTACAGATAATACTCCATAATTATCAAGGGAAGCCAAAGTTGGAACTCAAGGCAGAAACTGAAGCAGAAGCTATGGAGGAGTGCCGCTTACTGCCTTGTTCTCTATGGCTTGCTCAGCGTGCTTTCTTATTCAACTCAGGACCACTGCCCATGGATGGCACCTCCCACAGTGGCCTGGACCCTCCCACATTAGCTATTAATTAAGAAAATATTCTCACAGATATGCCCACAGATGGAAGCAATTCCTCAATTGAGGTGCCCCTCTCTCAGGTGACACTAGTCTGTATCAAGTTGACAAAAAAGCAACCACCACAGTTAGCAAGACAACACTGTACAGGTAGGACACAGAGTGAGAACATGTCACTAGAAGGACAGTCCTTGTGTTGTGTGACTGCAGTGGAACAATGCAAGATTTCATTACTATATTCAGAATGATGTTCAACTGAAAACTTAGGAGTTATTTGTTTCTGGAACTTTCCATCCATTTTTTTTTTTGAGCATGGATGACCATGTTGAAAGACAGTAAGAGCAAACTATTGAACAAAATGGGAGTACTACTTCCCATTAGCCATGTCTACCCACAGCTTATAGATGAAAGGCTAAACTACTCACCAGACCTGATCAGTGAAGAGGTGGGACACCTGCGTGTTGCTATGAACACATTTCCAATAAGCTCTTATCCAAACACAATAGCCACAAAAGGGGTGCCTCCTACCCTTTATGTTGGAGTGCTTCCTCACTTTTCTATAGCTTTCCAGGAGGACAGGGGTCAAGTCCCACTTTGAAGATTTTTATATATCAGTGATTTCAATTTACCAATGTGACATCACTAGTTGGGGAAAATTGACTCCTACTAGTTGAAGAAAACTTATGTAGCTTTCTAACTGTTGATCTGATAGATTAAACACCATCTCCTTCAAGAACCCAGCACCAGGCACCCTGCTCATAGCCATCTTAGATTTAAACATACCCGTCTTAAATGTCTCACACATGCAATATATTGCTAGCATTTCTGTTTAAGAAAACATACACAAAACAAAGCAAGAAGCCTCATTGATCCATGTTCTTAAAGTGGAGAACAAAGCTTTATTTATTTTATATAATCAGTGTCAAAGCAAATGCATGTGGTAGAGATTTTGTCTAGCACTATTTCCTGAAAACAAGTACATTGCATAGAAAATACTTCCTGAGCTCTCCCCATGTGTGAGAAGTCTGAAGTTATGAAAGTCAACATGGCCTTGTACTCGTCTCAAGAATTTTAGAAGTATAGATAAGAAAGTTCTAAGTGGAACACTGTTCCGTGTAGTACAGTCAAGAAAGATAAAAGCTGGACTGATAGTATGGCTATATCCAGGAGCCTGTGCATTAGGTTATAGGTGACATATGACACCTAGCATTAAATACTGACATCGTATATTATGTAAGATATCCATATCTATATATAGTTATACTCTGTCACAAATCAGATGATTTAAATTACTTTGTTGCATGGTTTGTTTCTTGATGGACAGAATGCAAAATTGGTGTAGAAGGTCAGGAAGCAATTTTAAGTCAGTCATACATTTGGATTATACCTAGGAATAATATGTTTTAATTTATAATTCTGAAATATAGAATTTATATTTCTGCCAGAAAAGACCAGAATATGAGTGAGTGAGTGAGTGAGTGAGTGAGTGAGTGAGTGAGTGAATGAGTGAGTGAGTGAGTGAATGAGTGAGTGAGTGAGTGTATGGGAACCTTAAACAGACAGGTATAAAAATACCTATAGTATTTGTGTACAACTAAAGAAGTACAAACTACACTCTCATTTGAAATGTGTCACCTGTGGCATGCCCAATCATCCTCACACCATGTGAATTTTCATATTAAGGTATCAAATGGGTAAAAAGAGTAATAAAGTCTTAAACCAGAGAAGCCAGTGTGGATTCATGTAGTGTTTACTTTTTTGCATCTATAAAGTGAGAATCATAATACCTATTCCATAAAAAAGTAATACCAATCACATGAAGATCTCAAAATGTCTGTTAAATTTCCAAATGCTTTAAAGTGTGATCTATCATATTGTTATTAAGAATATCAGGGTTGAGAAATGGTTGTCAGTAAAGTTCCTGTCATGAGAAGAAGACATGAGCTTGGATCCCCAGCATAGTGTAAAATGGTAGGCAACTCTAACACTGGGGTCTGGGAAGACAGGGCTGTCTCCAATTCTTGAATTAGAGGTTTATAGCATGATAATTAGGTAGTCCAAACAATTAGTGAGTTCCAAGTTCAGTGAGTGCCCCTGTATCAAAAATACATTGGAGAGTAATTGAGGAAGATACTGTCAATATACCAACATCATTGTCTTAGTTAGGGCTACTATTGGCATGATGAAACACGGAGACCAAAGCAATTTGGGGATGATGGGGCTACTGTTCATTATCAAAGGAACTCAGGACAGGAATTCAAGCAGGGCAGGAACCTAAAGGCAGGAACTGACTCAGAAGTCATGGAGGAGTGCTGCTTATCCAAACCTTCCTACGAAATGCAAAGAACATGGAAAAAGAAGACAGACACACAGCTGAAAATTTACAGAAAAAATAAATTATGAATATATAAAACTGCACTCAAATGTTTAGTTTACAATATTACTAGCAAGATCAGCTTAAGAAAATGATCTATTCTTGAGCTGAGGATGTAGATGAGTTTGTTTAGCACTTGCTAGTGTGCATAAAACCCTGAGTTCAATCCCTAGCACATTTCAAAAGTCGGTGAAAGAGCAGAGCAGCACACATCTGTAATTCCAACCATCAGGAGGTGCAGGCAGGAAGACTATCCATCCTTAGCTACATAGCGAGTTCAAAGGCATCATAGGATACATGAGACTGTTTCCAATTCAAACACACACACACACACACACAATTACATATGTGTACATATACATTAATACCAATGTGGCATACCTTTTTCATCTGAAATCCATAGATACACTAACTTACTTGTCAGAAACACTTCACAGTTGCATTTTCCCTGTCACGGGTTCCAATATAGCTTTGCAATATGGAGGAGTCGTGAAAGCAATGGCTACTTGGTGGTGTGCATCAGCTTGTGAAAAGATACCATTTGGCTTGAGAGAGAGACAGAGACGTAGAGACAAAGACAGAGAAACAGACAGAGTGACAAAGAGAAAGAGACAGACAGAGAGACATAGACAGAGGAGACAGAGACTATCTGTGTACTTTGCTCTAGGAACAAATGTTGCTGCTGGTTTGGTTGAGGTCAGGAGATTTTTGAATGTCAGTTTAAGTGAACTCCAGGGGTACAGGTCTATCTTTGAACATCTGGCACTCATTCATTCATTCATCACTTATTCATGCATCCATTCACTCAAGCATTCACAAATGTGCTAACAAAGTATTTTCTGACAGATTCATTCTTCATCAAACAGAGCTGACTACAACAAGAAACAAACCAACTCCTGCCCTTGATGACTAGTCAAGTGTGAAAGTGGGGTACAATGACACACAGTGAAATAGAACAATATAGAGGCTAACTTGTGTCCATGTGGGCTAAGACACAGGAAAGTGCAAATAGCTGTCAGCTTTTTGGTTTTCTCTGAACGTCCAAACCTCCTCATCTCCATCCTTTATAAGGACAAGTATCAACACCCTTGGACTTGCTTGCTTTGTATTTAAACCTCTGGGGAATCACATTTATTTCTTGTGTCCTGGCAATGTTCATTTTTGCCTATTTTCTATACCCTGGCAGGGAATCAGACAGAATGGTTTTACCTTTCCTCTGGAGGGTTTCCTGGCTTTTCTCACCTTGCTGCCAAGGGCTCCCAGCAGTATAGAAGGTCAGAGCTGTGGTTGTCAAGACTATACTTCAAACACAACCTTAATCAAAATCTGTGAGCTTCCCAAAGAATGACTTCAACACAGTGCATTTTAAACAACTGTGGATATTTAATTCTTAAATAAACTGGGGATTTAATGCTTTCTTCTCAAGATAAACTGTAAAATCCACTTTAGTTTGTGGGAATGCAGTCTTAGAAGAAGACAGACAAGCCCATAGCCAGTGCTGACTTCCTTTCCTGAAAGATTGTGCAATGAGTTTAGACCTCCTTGACCTGTCTTTTTTCCTCCTGTTATGAAGAGTTGAAACTTTTGCTAAAAGTTATTGACTGACAAACTTACAAGTAGCACTTTTGTTTTAAACAAGCCATGTTTTTCTGTAGATAGTAAGTATAAATAAAACTTAATTTGGTTTTTTAAATTTATTGTGTTTATGACTTCCTAGAAGAATTGATGACTGTATAACATTTGCTATCAATAAATTATATCCTTAGTGAATCTTCTGTACATTAATCATACTGCTTCTACTCAGGAAGCTCATTTTTATGTGAGTATGTACAGCCTTGCTGTGGTGCTACACTGCTGCTTGAATTATAGAGCTGTACAGACCCTTGGAACTCACATAGGCTTAACTCTTCATTATGCAAGTGAGGCACTGAGGTACAGGGAAATTGAACAGTTGTCCAAGATTGCACACTTGGCTTCAGTATTTTCTCTACACCACTTCTTTGAACAGAGGGTTTGAGTGAGTTTGCACATTCTCAAAAGGAGCCCATAGAATAGCATGCAAAGTCCTTCCCCAGGACCTCTCCGACCTCTTACATGAAATACACCCTAGAAGAATCATGGCTTCATAAGCCTGAAATGCAGTGTTTGATAGTCTTGAGATCTTTTAAATACTAGTGTTTCCCCTTTTTTTCTTTAGCCACGTAAGCACTGGTTTTGCACATTTAAAAAACAGGAGAGTTACACGTAATTCAAATAGAGTGAAAATAAAAGCTGGTAGCTTTGCTTCCCAGACAAAGCAACACTGACAACAAGCAGACAGAAAATGCTACTGTGATTAATAACCATGAAATAGTTAGAAAATTATTCCCATTCCTTAATACTTGAATATTATATGCTGTGTTTTATAATAAAGCAAATGTTCTTATTTAAGTATATTTCATTTGTGATGAGAATATTACTAATATGAATAAATGCCTCTCATATGTGTTCTGTTTTATGAGTATTTCTGTAAACTAAATCCCCATCATCCCAATATGAACCTTTTTATTATTAAATGCATCATCAATTACTACTTCATTGGCTTATTATTATACTTTCAATTTTATCAAAATTAATATTCAAAATCTTCTGGGTCTGGAAAGATAGCTTAGTGGTTAAGAGCACTTGTTGACTTGCAGAGGATCCAGGTTCTATTGCCTGTACCCACATGGTGGTTCACAACTATCTGTAATTACAGTCAGAGGGATCCAATATCCTCTTCTGACCTGCACAGGCATCAGGCATGTGATGTGCATATACACATGCAAGAAAAACATGCATGCACATAAAATAATAAAATAAACCCTAATCTTTAAAAAAAAACTTTTAGAGGTAAGTTAAGTATAGAATTGCAACAGAAAAATCAAAAGTGAAGATCCCTTGATCTAAGACTTTACCTTGAAAAAAAGATGTCATTTTGTGGTGGAATAACTAAAGTGAGCAGTTGGGTATCTACTTACCCACGACCATGTTTGTTTTTTTTACTTAAAAACCAAACAGTATCTTCTATCAGTGTATCCATGTGTCTCTAGAGCCACTGTGCAAGTGATTTGAATCTTATTGCCAATATGTGTGCAATAGCTTATGAAAATGCAAAGGGAACCTCACAGGTGAGCAGTGACAGCTCTCTCAGGAATGGATTTGATACGTCTGACAGAAATTATTTTCATTATTAATCCCAGGATGGGAAAACATGAGACTGAACAGCAGATCTGGTAACAATCTGGTAACATTTTTAATCTGAATATAGGTATTATTTCATTCCTGCTAAAATTTCACAGTGCATATATGAATTTAGTTTACATTAAGGCAAGCATGAAAAGGAAAAAAAATCATGAATGTAAATCCATCATTTTTATCTCATGTTGATTACTTATTGAGTCTGTTTCTAGACCACATGATAAAATTGGTAAAATATAGGATTTCTTTATTTTCTGTATTACTTTTCCTGAATTCCAAAAAAACAAAACAACCTTTATCATGACAGGGGACCTGGTGGCTGGTGAAAGGGTTCAGTCTTCAGATTGAACAAGCTTATTTAATGAGATACAGAGGGAGCAGAGAACCTGGAGGTAGCTGAACAACAGCTAGCATGTTACCATCAACTCAGGTGTCTTCACTGAGGAGTCCTTGTTCAGTTTGGGAGAGATGCTGGCTTTCAGTGAGTAATTCATATGAAATTGCTTCCATATAAACAAAGCCAGAACTTTGGTAACCAGTTGCAGCTACTTTCAATTGAACTATTCTGATATTGTACCAGTCCACTGCTTTTGCAGAGTTCCATTTTCTTCTATTGGGGTGATGCTTTTGGATTGACTTTCACTGGAGACTCATTTCCTTTCTTGTCTTTCAGTCATAGACTCCCTGTCATATTCTTCCCAGGCAATAATAAACCAAATCTTTCTTTAGTAGCTCCTTTGAGCTGAGTAAGCACATGACAGCCCTACCTACTGTTTGCTGGTGGCTAACAGATGCATGGCTCCTTTAAGAGAAGACTTCTTGGTTCCTGCTGACTGCACTGGAGGGCCCTTTCAAGAGGTCCTGCTACTGAGCCCTTGAATGGGGCTGTGAGCAGCAGGTGATGCAAGCTGCTTGTTGGCTGCATAAACCTGTTGCTTCCCAGAGTTGGGGCGATGAGCATGGCTCCTAGAGCTGGCAAGGTACATACCTCTGCCAAGTCTGAAGGCAGAGTGAGGCAGAGCCACTGTTTTGGTCCTAGGCATGCTATAGTTAAAGCAATGGTTGAAAAATGTAGTCATATTAGGTATGTTTTCAAGGTCAAACAGATATAGAGGGGAAAAAAAATCCACTAAACAGATTACAGTGTATCTGTTTACAGGGGCTTGAGACAGAAAAGAAAAGCAGTAGAGAAAGTCCTTAAAAAAGAAATAGAGTAATACAAAAAGCCACATAAAGATGAAAAATACACAGAGAGTCTAGATACTGTGTATTATTATGTTCAGTCTTTGGTATTTAACTACAGAGAGACATTTGATTGTGGGGCCTGCTAAGTTAAACAAACAAACATATATATTAAATACATTTAATATATATTAATACATATACATATATTAAATGTATCTTAACTTCAAAATTTGGGTGTAAGGATATGTTGCTTTGGAAAAGAGGTTCTGCTTTTTTGTGTCCACAGAAGATGAGAAGCTGTGGATTCCTTCCAGGTTAATATTGTTCTATCAAGGAAGACTCCCTGAGAACTCTCCAAAGGGATCTATGGCCCAGATGATCCAACATCCAGAACAGCTTCAAGGAACTGGCTGAGATGATGCAGCCTCAAAGATTACTACAGCCAAGATTTAACCATAATTCTAAATTTTCTCAGGATTTCCATAAGATTGCTAGAACCTCCAATCAGCAGGAAGTAGCATGCAAAGCAATGCCCAAATTCCCAAAACATTGTTTATAAATGTTTGTTTTTATTTAAAGGGGCTTGATTATAAGTGCAACCTCTTTCTAAAGAAAAAAGGGGACTATGATATAGAAATGATAAAAAAGATAGATATTGAATCTACTTCAATTCAAAAAATAATCTCAAAATACTTTACATTGGTATGGATTTTGGTTTATTAATACAAATTTAAGGTCAATTTTGTTATACTGTATGTACTTTTCTATTCTTCTTTAGGGTATTGTGTTTATGCAGCTCATTTAAAAATGTAATATATAATTAAGAAATACAGATTAATAGTCATCTATAATATCAAACTTATAGTCATATTAGGTATGCTTTCAAGGTCAAACAGATATATTTTAGACAGACAGGTCATCTTCAAACACTTCAGAGATCTACAGAATATGGCACTTAAGATGTTTTAATAATATATATTCTTTTTTCATCACAATGAGACACATATGCTTCTGGTATCACCAATTACTTCAAAGTGGATGAGAGGCATTGAAGAAACTCATTATGGAGTTTGCTTACAATGTGGAAAAGGCTAGCCATTTGGGCAAGAAACTGCTCTTGCCTGGACTGCTTGACAATGTGTTGTATAAACTGGACATGCAGGACCCATGGAAAAACAACTGTTGAACTTTGCCAAAAGAGAGCAAGATGGTCCTACAAGTTTTTGCTTTACAGAAGAAACTACCATACATTTTGCAGGACACAGAGAAAAGTGACTGATGAACTTTGCCAAAACAGGTGAAACAGTTTAAATTTCCTGATTCACCAAAAAGTATGCCAGAGACTCTAGGTCTGTATACTGAAGATAGATCCCCCAATGTTACAGAGGAATTTTGGGTGACTGTCCAGGCAGCTAGATGTCTCTGTCACTTCTAGAATTTTGGAATTTCCTTACAATGTTTACTTAGGTAATATTATATCCTTCTGTGGTCTTTGATGGAATTGAAGACTAAATAGTTACAATTATAGTTTTCCTTAGTTATAATAAAAGATAAATTAGATGTAAAACTTTAGACTCACAAAGATAGGATAGATGATAGGATATTTTCTTTAATTTTGCCAAATACAAATAGACTAGAGATTGTAACTGTAATTCTTGCTTGATGGCTGTTTTGTTATATGTAATTTTACTATGTTAAAATGAAAACCTTCCTTTCTGATTAGACAGAAAAGGGGAAGTGCTGTAGGGTAGTCTTTTTGTATGCTGTGAATATATGTTGCTTCCATTGGTTAATAAAGAAGCTTGCTGTGGCAAGACAGGTTATAGCCAGGTGGGAATTCCAAGCAAAGCTACAGGGAGAAGAAAGGTGCAGTCAAGGAGATGCCAGCCTGCTGTCCAAGGAACAAGATGCCAGCAGACCAGTAACTCCATAGCCATGTGGCAAAATATATATTAATAGAATGGGTTAATTTAAGATGTAAGAGCTACCTAGCAATAAGCCTGAGCCATAGACCAAACAATTTGTAATTAATGTTAAGCCTCTGAGTGATTATTCTAAAAATGGCTGCTGCCTGGGCAGGACCAGGAGGGACAGAGAAACTTCAGTCTATAGCCTTACTTATATGACTTTTTTTTTTTTTACTCTGACAAGTATCCAATAGTGGGCCAAAAAAAAAAAGAAAGCAAAAACAAAAAACCATAGTCAGGAGTGGTTATGGTAGAAGGCACATGTTGCCAGATCTAGTAGATTTAAAGGAAGTGTGGTTTTGGACACCATGGCTTGAGAGCCATGTCAAAGCATTGTCTAGGAATGGAATGTTGAACCCTAGAAGACTGAAATATAAGGATATATGATCAAGTGATTTGAGGGAAGGATGGATGCCAAGGCATAAGTGACTGCCCATTATCTTGAAAGACAGGGATAGACTCAGGTCTCCCAAAGAAAGTAAGCAGTCTTTAGGACCACCAAGTTCTCTAAATTAGCTAGCTCAGTATGAGAATACTAGGTGGGACTGATAAACATTTTTTTTAATATTACTCGTTATTTAACTCTGGTTATAGTTTATTTCAGAGTGTTTAAGACTATGTAAGTACCCTCTAAATTAGCATCTTTTTGTTCTAGCTGGTCTAGACTCCTCAGGGTGAGCCTCAGGGCTATGGTTCTCCACTTTCTTAATGCTTCAACCCTTTAATGTACTTCCTCATGTTGTGGTGACCTCTAACCATAAAATTATTTTCATTACTACTTCAAAAATGTAGTTTTGCTACTAGAATGAATCATAATGTAGATATCTATGTTTTCTGTTGGTCTTGGGTGACTCCTGTGAAAGGTTCTTTGACCCCTGTAAAGGGGTCGTGATCCACAGGTTGAGAACCACTGGTCTTGGGGACTTATTAGTAACCCCTTAGCTCATTCACCATTTTTTTCCCTCTACCAGGGCTGTCACATTCTGGGCTAGATAAAGGTGACTATGTGGCTTCCCTTTAGAAGACATTTCATGTTGTAATGACCTTCCTCTTCACAGAATATACACTGCTGGAGTCTAACTTCTGACTTCTGTGTAACCTCTGATCAAGAGGATGGATGACTCATCAGAATATGGAACATTTATGAAAGAGTCCGTTTGACCTGCCTAGGATCTTTCTGAATAAGCACTTCACATTTGAACTGTCTTTCTACCCCTTTCATCCTCTTTGGCTTTGGACTCTGTGTGTGACTGTTTAATACCCAGAAGTCAGTTTACACTTGTCTCAAAAGACAAATTATTATTTAAAAAAGTGCCTCTTGTATAACATTTAAAGATTAACAAGAAAAAGTTAAATAAATTTTGACTCTGTTAAAATTCAATTTTAGGTAACTAAAAGTATATCTGAAAACATAAATTATCTTGATAAAGTGTAGTCTTTCTTTTTTTTAGGCAATGCTTGTAAATGTTTCTAAGAGAAGATCAATAATGTATTGTTTTAATGGAAACCCAGTATATCATGTTTGAAGCAGAAAAATGAACTTTATCATGAATATTCAAGAATTACAATATAGGTAAACTATGTTATCAATGCTGAAGGTATTTTTATTTATCTATTCTTGGAAAAAATTAAAACAATTTGTTAGTGAACTAAATTTATACACAAGCTTACTTACAGGCCAATTTGAATAAGACCCCTTTGAGAGGATATTATCATATAAGCATACCACATTCCATATACTTAAAGGTGGCATAAAGAACAGCTACCTTAGTAGAAGTATCAACTAATATCAAGTACCAAATCGTAGAAAGAGAATAACAATTTTACTGATAGATAAAATGATCCAAACAATGGCATAAAATAAACATCTATGAAAACTCTAAGAAATTCAAAAGAAAATGTGTATCAATGATGCAGACTTTAACTTAAAGGTTGAGAGAAACCAGGTGAAGGCTGCTGAAGTTCTAGGAAGTGGTAACCGAGTCAGCCCGTTAGAGCTATCAGGGAAATGACATTTTAAGGAATACAAGACAAGAATTATGCTAGGATCTCTATCAAATTCATCTCATATCTTTAGCTGTATCCTAATACTGGGCCTGAAAGGATAAGGGAAAGTGCCTGTCCCCATGGGACTGGCAACACTACTTCCTAATGACACCTTCTGGAGGTCAAAAGGTACGGCTTTCCAAGAAGAAGTGTCTTAAAAGAGTCCCTGACAGAATAGCCGCATTGACTGGGGGTACAACTTTCAAAAGGCGGGTCCCATTTCCTGGAAAGACTCAAAGTCCAGCTTTTTAAAACGATGTCCTGACCTCTTAAAAGGACTTCCTAATGGGTGCCATTGTGCATCTGAGCTGCGGCTTTTGGAAGCTGTGTCGCTTCTTTCAAGAGGCACTCCTAGCACTGGAATCAACAGTTAAAAAACACTGGACCAAGTTTGGAAAGGAGACTTGGCAACTTGACGCCGTCACAGAATGCTCAGGTGAATGAGGTGAATCTAGCCAGGCTGAGGAAAACGGAAAGGAAACAGTGGTGAATCTGCTGCCATATATATGCATCCCACCAAGCTGGAGGGCTGGCAGCAGTGAGGACTGAGGCAGAAAACAGTCTGAGTGGTCCTGCCATCCTCTGCCGGACACTCAGACTCCATCATGGAGCTGTCCCAACCAGATAACCTTGGTTCCTAAGGAAGGAGAACTTCCCATTGAACAGTCTTTTAAGGAGGCTGGGTCACATAGACTTGTCTGAGAACAGTAAGATCTTTGGATTTCACAGGACAGTTGCCGCAGTTGGAAATCCCACAAGGTTCAACAGAGTACTCTGTGACAGAGAATGTGTTTCAAGACGAGGCTGCATCTCTTTATCTCTGAGTGGCAGTGAACATGAGCCAGAGAGGAGAGGCTTTCTGGACACATTGGGACACTCTAGCCTAAAGTCTTCAAATGACTCGGAACCTGAGCCCCCTCCTCAGGAGAAATGGAAGAAAGATGAACTAGAAGCTGTATGTCTGGACCCCCTACTTGTTGGTGATGGGATGTGTTGAGTATGGTGATTGTAGGGGTGGTGAAAGAATTCCTATTTCAGACCACACAAGAAAGAAAGCTAGTTTATTCAGCACACTGCAAAAAAAAAAAAAAAATCAAGAAAAATATAGGGGGTAGTAACTCCTGCATATGGTGATGCGCTGCGGGACCTCTGTTTTGGAGGAGCCTTAGTTCTGCTGAGTTGGGCCACTTTGAGTAAAATTTCCCTGCATATAATTTCTGCTTTTAAAATAAGAGCGGTTATGTGCATCCAAGTGTGATCAATTTTGACTGGCCACACTATCTTGCACCTCCAGTGCCCCTGCTAGTCCACTCTTCTGCCCCTTTGGGAGAACCCAGACAATTATTTTTTGGGGGGGATACTTTATGGAGCAAGTTTGTTTTGGGAAACCCTTCCATTCTCAACTCATTAGCTTCCCTCAGCCAAGCGGACAAAAGTCTTTGATCTGTGCCATCAGCATTACCAAGTAAGTTGAGAAAAAAGACTGTAAGCAAATGATTTAAAATAGTTGACACAGGGCAATTGCCCTGAGTACTGTGCACCGAGGGTCAGTGCATACCAAGGAGAGGAATGCATATGCAAAGTTTAGTTTGAGAAAGGGTCTCAGCAAATGGACTGGCCGTCAAGAAATTTGGTTAAGCTCTCTAGTAAGAAATGGAAAAGAGTATGCTCAAGATTAAATGTGGTTTACTTCAAAGCAGAGGCAAGACACATTGCTGAATGCATCAGTCCCAGATCACAGAAGACTGATAAGGGTTACTCTCTCTAAACCTAGACCTTGGGAGGCAGTGGTCCCAATACCAAACTCTAGAAATTATGCTCTAACTTTGGACAAGTTATTCATTGTAACCACAAATAACTCCAGGTAATCAAATTATCTACTGTGCTATCATGCCAAATATCTTTTCAATTAGAGATGAAGGTTAGAAATTGCTTATCTTTCATTTAGCCTCCTATAGTTAATAATCTGCATTTTGAAAAGGGAGGAAACTGTGGGAAAGCATATTTCACTCTTGAAGCAGCTAAAACACTGCTGGTATGAATTAGAATATGCAAATTTGTTAATATGAAATACTTTACTGCTCTGTAAAGTGATGCTGTTTCCTTACTGCAAGTGTGAATTGCTGCTAAAATCTAAATAATAATTCACACTCTCTATAAAGAGATCTGAAAACAACAAATTAGAGCCTCCTGAGAACAGACTGTAGATTCAACAGCTTTGCGAACATCTTATGATTATAGCAACCTGAATGAACAAATGCCAATTTCCAAATTTTTTTTTTTGTTTTTTTTTTCTTCTTTTTTTTTGTGAATGCTGGACTCAACTCTGAGAAATAAGAATTTCTCTTTATTTCTTGTTATCACCTTATGAAATTTCTTGGGCTTTGATAGTAAAATGGCACAAACAGTTCTGTTAAAGATTATTGTCTCCTGGTTCTGAACACTAAAAATCGAAGGTGAACGAGGCGCACAGTGGTTTCTCCTGAGGGCTGGGAGGAAAATTCTCTGTGCTCCTTCCTAGCTCCTGATGTGTGCCTGGCCGTCTTTGGGGTCCATTTTCATAATTTTATGTATGCCTGTGTCTAGGGAGGGAGAGGGGGGGGACAAAAGAGGCCTCTTTCAGCCAGCTGCTTCAAGGATGCCATTTAGAGCTTCAACATACCTGCTCCAGCTTTCTAGGGTTTAAATGGCTTGCTCCATGGCCAGCATCTTTTCTGGGGTATACAGCTGTCTGTCCCATATTGGGACCCCTTTAGGACACATACTTAGGATAGCATACTGAAATCCCCAAACACAAGCAACATGGTAAATGGTCAGCAACTTCCTCTACAAACAATTTGATCAGGATCCAGGTGGTGGCACACGCTTTTAATCCCAGCACTCGGGATAGGGGTGGGGAGCAGAGCCAGGCGGATCTCTATGAGGTCAGGGCCAGCCTGGTCTATAGAGCGAGATCTAGGACCAGCACCAAAACTACATGGAGAAACCCTGTCTTGAAAAACAAAAACAAACAAACAAACAAAGAAAAAACCAAAAAACAATATGATCAGTAGCTGGTAACAGCTACTACTTACTTAAGCAACAGGTGCTTCCCTGGTTGGGACAAGGCCTGAGATCTCCTGCTGCAAGGAAATTATATTGAAACCTAAAGGCAAACTTGAAGACAGAATGTGACAAGAAATATGATACTCTGGAGACATGATAAGGAAATAGGAAAAGGAACTGCCCTTAAGGACATGTGTACCACAGAGCTCCAAAGGCCCTTAAGTGCATACAGATTGACTGATTCCTGAAGTTTAACCTCTTCTCTTTTCCCCTCTGTCCATTTTCTTCTCCAGACATCAACCAAACTCCTAAGCTTCTTGCCCTAACAGTGTTGGTCTAGGAAGACACCCTACCCTAGTTACCAGCAGACTCCGACTGCTCAGCCTGCTGCCTCTCCGCTCAACTGCAGACAGTGTAACTTCTGCTCTTTCTATTTTTTCTATCTCCTACACAGAAGCTGAGATCTCATCTCCTGCTTGTCTACTCTTTTGTTTTCTTTCAAAATCCAACAGAGTTGTCCTGGAGTTTCATTTCGTTTTCAAATTATTTTCTCAATAAGGAGGCCAAGACCCTGCAAAAGGGACCCTTTGTGACATGTCCCAATTTCCCTGGAATCATAAGACTACTGGTCTTAATGGATTAAGAGTCACATTTGACCTCATCCTATCTTGCTAATAGCCAGACTTGCAAAGAATCAATTTCCAAATAGGCTTCTGAAGGGAACATTGTTCTAAATATTATACCACACCCACCATCTCTGCATAATTTATGTCACCACATTGAAAACATTCCCACAATGCTTAACTCATTCAATACTAATTAAGTCCAAAATTTTTATTTAAATAGGATCAAAATAGTATATCAGTAGAATTTAATGTATTGTTCACTCTGAGGCAAAACTAACACTCAGCTAGGTAAACCAGACATTCATTAGGACAGACAGGAAATAATCCACTCATAAAACACAATGGTGGATTAGGCTTAGGAAAAATATTCTCATTCATAAAGCACTGTGGTGGGTCAGCCATAAGAAAAACATTCTCATTCATAAAAGGAAAATGCTCAAGGAAGAAAAATAAGTATGCATTCCAACCATGTCTAAATACACAGAGGCAAAATCCACCAGAACTTAAAGGCTGTGGATAATCCTCGCTGGCTCTGTATTTTGTGCTCCAGCCATGACCTCTTGGTGCCATATACTCTTGTCCTGGGCTTTACCCTATGCTGTGGGACAGCCTCCCTGAGTTGTAAAAGTTACCGCTTTTTTCTTCATTCCGTCCCACCTCTGGTAGTTTTTGATCTAAACAAGTATGTACTGTTAGTTCTAGCATAAAAATACTCTAAAATCTGTGGGTTCCCTGTGCAAATCATGGAGCTCATGCAGTTAAATGAAAGGGAGTACTCCTTGGAAAAGCATGTATACTGTTTTGACATACATGCTTCACTGGACAGATGAGTCACACAATTAATCGGTGTAACCACAGCCACAGCCTCGGATCCTCACAGTGCCTTCTGGGTAGGATGAGAATCTTCCAAATCGTGAGTGCTGTTTGTTGTTTGTTTGAACTTGGGTTTTGCTTAGCAGTTCCACATTCCGTCTCTGCTTCGTTCTGGCATTTACTAAAAGCTACAAGGAGAAACTGCCACACCCGCAATGCTTTGATTAGAACTCTCATCAGTTGAAGAGCCGGGTTGATTACTTGCCATATTCTACTTCCCACAAAACACTCAAACACAGAGCCGCTGGGTCTCCTCTGCAGGGCTTCAACAGGCCTGCTTTTTTTCTGGTGCCAAAGATGTGTTCAACACTTCTGCCTGGGTGCTCCTCAGAAGGATTTTAGCATTTGTGCTTCTTCTAAGAGCATTCTCCAGAGAAACTGGACTCTTCTTAAAATAAAAATGGAATGTCTTAGAACTCTTCCAACCTCTATCCACTACACAATTCCAAAGCCACTTCGGCCTCTATGGTGCTAGTAACAACAGCATTCCATTTCCTAATACCAAAGACTGATGATTCACTATGAGCAAAATAATCAATTTAATTGCTTTGTTACATTTCTTCCTTCCTGAATAAAATATAGGTACTTGTTGTAGACTAGACCAGATAAGACCACAAATAAGTTGACCACAGAAATAGTTGGTGTTATAATAATTAATATTCATTATTTATGTGGCTTTGTGCATCATGCTTTTCAAATGCCAAAATAGTTCTCCAGTATACCATATTCATTGGTCCAAACTATCACAGTAACTCTCAGCAAACATGCTTGCAGCATTGTTCAGCAATGTTCAAATATCTGTTCTTCAAAGCTTTTCATATTTCAGACTTGATCAATAACTGTGTTTTTTCCTCAAGTTCTAATCCCTATGTTGTGTCTCTGATTTAAGAACTTGTTTCAGTTTTGATTAGTGTCTATTTGTTCTCCTGAGAATATCATCAATTCCAATAACACCTTTCATCTGTGTCATTATTTGTTTTGATTCATTGCTATTGAAATACTCAGTGTCCCTTGCTACACAAAAAATAACAGAAAAACCAACATACCCAAGGCCAAAGCTATGCTTCTGAGAAGTCAATGAGATCGATCATTTATGAACATTTCATAAGCACAGTGTACTCGGAGGGATGCTGTGGGTCTTCTTCCTCCTCGGGAATCTTTGGCCACCTGACTGTGAGGGAGGAGGAAGGAGAAGCTGGGAGCAGGGTCCAGCCAGCTGTGAATATGAAAGAAATAGCCTTTCAGCAGGCTGCCTCAGTGTTACAGCTCAACTTTATTTCACAGTAAGAGGAATGTACAGGATGGGGACAGTGGTTGGGGCATCTCCTAAATTTGTGTTTGGCAGCGTGGTGGTAGCCAACGGCTGGAGCACAAAACATAATTATCATATGGACATAGCAGGGAGGGGAGGGAACATTTGTAGGGGACTGTATCAAAGGTCATACTTAAGATAAGTCAGGCATCTAGGCTCAGGGAGAGCTTCCAAATAAGGTCAGGCAGAGATCAGAAAGCCCTGCTGGGGGAAGGGAGTCCTCCTCAGAGAGCTGTCCGGGCACAGTGGACTGCAACCTTAAACAGCAGAACCCTCCAACAGTGAAAATATGGGGCTAACTAGAGAGATGGCTCACTGGTTAAAAGTCACTGGCTGCTCTTGCAGAGAAGCTGCATTAGCTCCCAATACACACATAGAGGCTCCCGGCTACATTTGTAACTCTAGTGGCATTGGTTCTTGTCCCCACGCCATCTTCCGGCCTGTTTGGGCACTGCAGACATGTGTTGTACACACAGACATTCAGGCATAAAATAAAAATAAATATAAAACAAGTGACAAGAGCCAGGTGAAACTGCAAAGTGAAACAAAGGATGAAAAGATCGAAAAGTTATATATTAGGACTATTTATAAAAATAGAAATGAAGTTTCATGTGAGTGAAGAAAAAGCAGAGTTAGAATTGGTTATGACAACAATTCAAAACAACGTTAAATTTTTTCAAAATGGCACCAACCAATGTTATTTAAAGTACAACAAATCCTGACACAGTAAAACATTCTTCACAGGGAAATTGCTAAAAATCTAGTCAAGACGATGCACAGGGAAGTGTTGTGTGGAGGTATGTGCAATTTATTTTACAATGTCTCAATGATAAAAGTGACAAAGGGATCAAAGGATTGACATATGTTAAAGCAAGTATTGAAAATATTGATGGTAAAGTGATACATATCTAGATACATACATATACACAGATATATGGTAAAAATGTTTTCAACATTGTAGTAGGTTGAATATTTTCACTTCACTTTTAAAATGTTGAAAGAGTAAATGAAAATAAAACGGCTTTATTAAAACTAGTTCACATACGGTTGGGTGGTGACTGGCTAAACCTCAGGAAATTTGTGCAAAAAGCACGTTTTGTTTAGCAAATAAGCCTTGGAAATAATTTGTTTTTACCCCGAGAGTTAGAAATAGATAGAAAAGAAAACTGACCTACCAGGAATTTTGCAGATGTTATCCAAGTAATAAATACACATACAAAATCCCTGATAAGAGCTTTATATATCAAAAATGAGTAGCATTTCTCTGAAATTCTAATATGGCAGTTGGGCGTTACTCTTTTTTAAAATTTTTTAAATATAATACTTTTCATTTATTCTTTGAGAACCTCACATATGCATACAATGTGTTTTTATCACATTCCTCTCCAGATCCTTCTGGATCCCTTCTCACATAATCCACCATCTCCTCCACAACTTCATGGTCTCTCCTTTCCTTCCTTTATTCCTTCCTTCCTTTCCTATTTTTCTTTCTTATTTTTTAATAACCCATTGAATCATTTAGTGCTGATTAAATATACATGGGGGGTGGGGGTGTCCACTGTAGCATAGTCAACCCACTGGGTGTTTCACCCCTAAAGACAAAGGACTTTCCTTCCTTGAGCAGTCTCCAACAGTCAATGGTCATCTATGCTGGTTAGTTGAATGGCTCAGTCTTGTGTAGGCAAGTGCAGCTGTGATTAGCTTTGTCCAGGTACTATTAACAGAAATACATTGTATTACCAGAAATACAATGGGATACTTCAAAGTTCTCATGCCCTAGCATGTCTGTTTGCTCTGTCTTTCCTCCTAAATTTTATAAGTTTTTAATTATTTCCATAAATATATTTTATCTTTGAATATTTTTGTAAAATCTCAAAGAAAGATGAAGTAAAAGCAAGCCTATTTTACAACTAGCCACAACTTTTGTATGTGAGGACTTAGCTGTGCCTTTCCATCCTGGAATACATACCAGCAATATGGAGCATTCTCTTTAGTGCCAACAGCAAGTTAGGGAGCAGATAAAATGTCAAGGAACTCACTGTTCTTGTCAAGATTGGGCTGTTTCTTCTCCTTGGTTAATGTCCAGTTCCTGAAAGCTTTTGGTTTGTTGACTGAGTTCTCAACATGTCAACTATGAACATTTTGACCAAGTTTTCGTTGATTTTCTAGAGAACAAGGCTACTGGTATTTTTTTTTATTTACCATTTTGCTGATGCTATTTATTAATGTATATGTTGAAAACAGTCCTATTCCTAATGTCTTACATTTGAAAGTTGAAATAATGAAAAACACAGTTTTGGGAACTTCAATACTTTTGAGATATTTTAAGATAGGTTCAGTAAATTTGAAAAGTTAAAATTAATAAGTTTATTTCTTCACAAAAGTGTCATAGCACCAGGTCTAACAAACAGCATATTCTCTTTATTCTTTCTTTTCAATTGTCATGTATTTATTTTTCCCTTGAAAATTTGAATTTCATATGTGAAGGATGATCTTGAATCTTTGAAGTTTATTTTAGACTTTTAAATATATCTGTCAATTAGCATATCTTTCACTGGAAAATCCCTTTTTAACCTTCAAAAGCTGTTCAATTGCTATACCTTCTTTTTCAATGAGGGATTAGAGTTGACACTCTTTTTTTTTTTTTTTTTTGCTAAGGCTGAGGGTTATACTTTGAATTAGACCTTATATAATTGAAAATGACCCACCCCCTTTTAAAGTAAAATTCTGAATTTTGCTTTTTGTGTAGTGTGTTACAGAAAATAATTTATATTCCATTAAAAACACAACTTTAAAAATATTGAAAAATAATTTCATGGATATTTGAGTTAGTAAAGTCAGCTCTGAAGAATGTTTAGGCACTTCCATGTTGGAAACTGTCTGAGAGCACATAGCACTTACATTTTTTCTAACAGACTGTCAGGGGTTTGGAAGGACAGAGAAATAGCATTCCGTTTTCACCTACATGTGTTACCTGCTTTCTCTCTATCAGCTGATTTTCTAGGCATGGGGAGCAACAAACGTAAGCACAGCTCTTTTGTCTAAAGGAATCATGGATGGTTTTATAAAATAATTTTATAAAAATTATTAAAACACTGTTTTCTCCAGTGCTTAGAGATGTCAAAAATTTCCCAATGGTGGGAAAATTCAAGACCAAATTGCTTTTCATCTTTGGATAGTTATGACTTCCCTGTGGGACTCAATATCTAATTAACCTGACATCATATATGTAGTGCTTATATCATATTGATACATACTAATCCTGGTGAAATGCAAATGGAGCTTTTCCCAGAGCTGTGCACACTGATGCTGATCTGCATTTGTCCATATGTTCAATGACCCAGGTCCAGCAAGAAAGGTACTGTGTGTAGCATTAAGAGAGAAGAAAGAATGTAGATAAATGATTTTTTTTTGGGGGGGGGGGGCGGTCAACTGATGCAATGTGGTATTAAATGAGCAGGTACTCTGTATCTTTGATAACAAAGAAAACGATTTCCTGACCCCTTCAATGTGATGTAAAGAATGGGCCAGGTCGAAGTTTAAACTGAGAAAAAATGGATTCCTCATCAACCCAGAAGAGAGGTGAGAGAAGGGTGTGGAGACAACTTTTTAAATATGTTAGATATGAGGCATTGTAATCACATTGGAGCTTTCAATTGAAGGCCAGGCTTTGCTGGGGTGGAAGACAAAGATAAGAATGCAAATACTATAAGAATCAGCATAAAAGAGCCTGCCAGCACCCGACTGGACTAAGAGGTGAGTCTTCATCCTCATACCCAAACACCCTAGCCCCTAGGCTTTGGGTCCAGGGGCACAACCCTGTGCCCCTTACACGATCACCCATTACAGTTGCAGTTTCAGGCCAGTTGGCAGGCAGACTTCCTGCACACAGGTCAGACTACTACCATCCCCCAGCAGACCTTGTAACCCAAGCCCCACCTCCCCCAAATCCCACCCACCCTTGGAGACTGCAACTGTTCCCTGAGACAGAGCCTGCCAGCACCCGATTGGACTAAGAGTCCCAGTTTCAGGCAGGCCAGTTGGCAGGTAGACCTCCTGCACACAGGTCAGATTACCACCATCGACTGGGCGCTAAGACTGCAGCTACTCCCTGAGACAGAGCCCACTAGCACCAATTGGACTAAGAACTGCTCCCTGAGATAAAGAGTCCATCAGCATCAACTAGACCAAGAGCTCCCACTGGATCGAGAGCATCCATCAGACCAAGAGAGGTTCCCTCAGACACAGACACTTCTTGCACCAAGTGGAGAAAGAGATGGGTAGACACCAGTGCAAAAATAAGTCAACAACATAAAAACCAATATGGCTTCATCAGAACCTACATCAGCAACCTGATCATTCCAACACAGAAGAAACAGAAGATATCGACCATAAAAGTGACTTTAAGAAGATATTAGAGATCTTAAAAGAGGGAATGAAAAATTTCCTTAAAGAAATTGAGAAAAAGTCAAACAAAAAATGGGAAGAAATCAGTAAATCCCTTGAAGGCCAAGAGAAAGCAATTAAACAAGTGAGGGAAACAGTTCAAGATTTGAAAACTAAAATGGAGACAATAAAGAAGACACAAACTGAGGTAATGCTGGAAATAGAAAATCTGAGTAAATGAACAGGAACTACAGATGCAAGTTTAACCAACAAAATGCAAGAGATGGAAGAGCAGATCTCTGGCATTGAAGATACAGTAGAGGAAATAGATTCATCAGTCAAAGAAAACACTAAAGCCAACAAAGTCATGGTCCAAAATGTCCAGGGAATTTTGGACACCATGAAAAGACCAAACCTAAGAATAATAGGGATAGAAGAAGGAGAAGAATACCAACTCAAGGGCACAGAAAATATATTCAACAAAATCATAGAAGAAAAATTTCCCAACCTAAAGAAGGAAATGCCTGTAATGATACAAGAAGGTTATAGAACATCAAATAGACTAGATGCAAAAAAAGTCCCCTCACCACATAATAATCAAACCACTAACCATACAGAATGAAGAAAAAATATTAAAAGCTGAAAAGGAAAAAGGCCAAGTAACATATAAAGGCAGACCCATAAGAATAACACCTGACTTCTCAATGGAGACTCTAAAAGCCAGAAGGTCCTGGACAAACGTTATGCAGACACTAACAGACCATGGATGCCAACCCAGACTATTATATCCAGCAAAACTTTCAATCAACATAGACACAATAAACAAAATATTCCACTATAAAACCAGATTTAAACAATATCTCTCCACAAATCCAGCCCTACAGAAAGCACTTGAAAAAAATCCAACCTAAAGAAGTTAGATACACCCATGAAAACACAGGCAATAGATAGTCCCATAACAACAAATACCAAAGAAGGGAAACATACAGCAGTACCACCAAAAAATAACAGGAATTAACAATAACTGGTCATTAATATTCATCAATATCAATGGTCTCAAATGCACCTATAAAAAGACACAGGCTAATAGAATGGATACAAAAACAAGATCCATCCATTTGCTATATACAAGAAACACACCTCAACTTCAAAGACAGACACTACCTCAGAATAAAAGGCTGGAAAAGACTTTCCAATCAAATGGATTTAAGAAGCAAGCTGGTGTAGCTATCCTATTATCTAGTAAAATAGACTTCAAACTAAAATCAGTTGAAAGAGATCAGGAAGGGCATTACATATTGATCACAGGGAAAATCCGACAGGATGAAGTCTCAATTCTGAATATTTATGCCCAAAATACAAGGGCATCTACAGTTGTAAAAGACACATTACTAAAGCTTAAATTGCACACCAAACCCCATACACTATTAGTGGGAGACTTCAACATCCCATTCTCACCAATGGACAGGTCTGCCAGACAGACACTTAACAGAGAAATAAGGGAACTAACAGACATTATGACTCAAATAGACTTAATAGATATCTATAGAATATTCTACCCTAACACAAAAGAATATACCTTCTTTTCAGAACCCTATGGAACCTTCTCCAAAATTGACCACATGCTTGGTCACAAAGCAAATCTGAACAGATACAAAAAAATTAAATTAACCTTCTGTATCTTATCAGACCTCCATGGCTTAAAGTTATATTTCAACAACATCAAAAATTACAGAAAACCTACAATCTCATGGGAACTGAATAATGCCCAGTTGAATCACCAATGGGTCAAGGAAGAAATAAAGAAAGAAATTAAAGATTTCCTAGAATTCAATGAAAACGAATGTACAACATTCCCAAACTTATGGGACACCATGAAAGCAGTGCTAAGAGGAAAACTCATAGCTCTAAATGCCTACATAAAGAAGTTGGAGAAAAATCACACTAGTGACTTAACAGCATAACTGAAAGCTCTAGAACAAGAAGAAGCAAACTCACCCAGGAGAAAAAGACTCCAGGAAATAAACAAATTGAGGGCTAAAATCAATAATATAGAAACAAAGAGAACAATACAAAGAATCCAGGAAACAAAAAGTTGGTTCTTTGAAAAAATCAACAAAATAGACAAGCCCCTGTCCAAATTAACCAAAAGTCAGAGAGGGAGCATCCAAATTAACAAAATCAGAAATGAAAAGGGAGACATAACAAAACAGACAATGAGGAAATCCAAAGAATCATCAGGCCATACTTCAAAAGCATGTACTCCACAAAATTGGAACATCTGAAATAAATGGATGATTTTCTGGATAGGTACCCCATACCAAAGTTAAATCAAGACCAGATAAACTATTTAAATAGACCAATAACCCCCAAGTAAATAGAAATGGTCACTAAACTCTCCCAACCAAAAAAAAAAAAAAGCCCAGAACCAGATGGTTTCAGCACAGAATTCTACCAAATTTTGAAAGAATAGCTAATACCAATACTCTTCAAATTGTTTCACACAATAGAAACAGAACGAACATTACCAAATTCTTTTTATGAGGCTACAGTTTTCCTGATACCCAAACCACACAAAGATGCAACAAAGAAAGAGAATTATAGGCCAATCTCCCTCATGAACATTGATGCAAAAATACTCAAAAAAAAAATTATCCACTATGACCAAGTAGACTTCATCCCAGGTATGCAAGGATGGTTCAACATATGAAAATCTGTCAATGTAATACACCATATAAACAAACTGAAAGAAAAAAAAATCCATGATCATCTCATTGGAAGCTGAAAAAGCCTTTGATAAAATCCAACACCCCTTGAGATTAGGAATACAAGGAACATACCTAAACATAATAAAGGCAATTTACAGCAAGCCAACAGCCAACATCAAATTAAATGGAGAGAAACTCAAAGCGATTCCACTAAAATCAAGAACAAGACAAGACTGTCCACTCTCCCAATACTTATTCAACATAGTACTTATAGTTCTAACTAGAACAATAAGACAACAAAAGGAAAGCTTGACTTCTTCCTTTCCAATTTGTCAAGCTTTCCTTTGCACAGCGACAAATAGCCAAATGAATGGAAACACACGAACTATGAAACAAAGGTTGAGGGGCCCCCAACTGGATCAGGCCCTCTGAATGGGTGAGACAGTTGATTGGCTTGATCTGTTTGGGAGGCATCCAGGCAATGGGACCAGTTCCTGTGCTCATTGTATGAATTGGCTGTTTGAAACCTGGGGCTTATGCAGGGTCACTTGGCTCGGCCTGGGAGGAGGGGACTGGACCTGCCTGGACTGAGTCTACCAGGTTGATCTTTGCCCTGCAGGAAGTGGGAATTGGGGGTAGGGTGAGGGGAAGGGGGGGGCAGGAGGGGGAGAACAAGGGAATCCATGGCTGATATGTAGAACTGATTTGTATTGTAAAAGAAAAAAAAAGACAACAAAAGGAGATCAAGGGGATACAAATTGAAAAGGAAGAATCCAAACTTTCATTATTTGCAAATGATATGATAGTATACATAAGTGACCCAAAAAATTCTACCAGAGAATTCCTACAGCTGATAAACTCCTTCAGTAAGGTGGCAGGATACAAGATTAACTCAAAAAAATCATTAGCTCTCCTATATACAAATGATAAATGGGCTAAGAAAGCAATCAGAGAAATATCACCCTTTACAATAGCCACAATTAATATAAAATAACTTGGGGTAATTCTAACTAAGCAAGTGAAAGACCTGTATGATAAGAAATTTAAGTCTCTGAAGAAAGAAATTGAAGAAGATATCAGAAAATGGAAAGATCTCACATGCTCATTGATAGGCAGACTCAACATAGTAAAAATGGCAATCTTACCAAAAGCAATATATAGATTCAATGCAATACCCATCAAAATTCCAACACAATTCTTCATAGACTTGGAAAAAAAACAATACTTAACTTTATATGGAAAAACAAAAAACCTAGGATAGCTAAAAGAATGCTGTATAATAAAGCAACCTCTGGAGGCAACATGATCCCTGACCTCAAGCTCTACTACTGAGCTATAGTAATAAAAACAGCTTGGTACTGGCATAAAAACCAACATGTGGACCAATGGAATTGAATTCAAGACCCTGACATTAATCCACCCACCTATGAACATATGATTTTTGACAAAGAAGCCAAAACTGTACCATGGAAAGAAGAAAGCATCTTCAACAAATGGTACTGGCATAACTGGATGTCAACATGCAGAAGATTGCAAATAGATCCATATCTGTCGCCATGCACAAAACTCAAGTCCAAGTGGGTCAAAGACCTCAACATAAATCCAGTTACACTAAACTTGATAGAAGAGAAAGTAGGAAGTAGTCTGGAACAAATTGGCACAGGAGACCACTTCCTAAATATAACACCAGTACCACAGACACTGAAAGAAACAATAAATGGGACCTCTTGAAACTGAGAAGCTCTCCAGGATTGATGCTCTTTGAGGGCTGGTAGTCAATGATGGTTACAAACTTGTTTGGCAAGCCAATCTAAGACAGGCACAGTCCATTATGCTGAGCTCTCCTGAGGTGGGGTCAACAAGGTTAGGGCAATGCACCCTAGCTCCCACTTAGCATGTCCTATAAAATAAGAAAAAGGGCAGATATGTGGAATAGTGGAATGACTCATCCCTAGCAGGCTTGGAGCCCAGCCAAGTAAAAAAGATACTTTCTGAGAGCCGGCCTGGGTCTTCCTAAGGGCCTTAGCAAAAGCAGCTGAAACATTATCTGGAGATGACCTGGACCAATGAGAGGCAGCCATGTCACACCAGCTGATGCATATTCATCAGACCTCTCCCCAGGGAGGGGTGATGGCTATATAAGGCTTGCCTCTAACTGAATAAACTGAGCTTGTTGTTTCAGACATTCTCCTGGAGTCTGTATGCCATTGACTCTGCGCCTACTTGGCCCCCACCCTCAAAAGGAACAACAGCAAGGATCCTGCTATACTAAACAATCGAATTTAAAAATGGGCTACAGAGCTTAACAGAGAATTCTTAACAGAATCTCAAATGGCTGAAAGGCATTTAAGGAATTGCTCAACATCCTTAGTCATCAGGGAAATGCAAATCCAAACAACTCTGAGATACCACCTTACACCTGTCAGAATGGCTAAGATCAAAAACACTGAAGACAGCTAATTTTGGAGAGTATGTAGAGCAAGGGGAACACTCCTCCACTGTTGGTGGGAATGCAAGCTTGTACAGCCACTCTGGAAATCAGTATGGTAGTTTCTCAGAAAACTGGGAATAAGTCTTCCTCAAGACCCAGCTATACCACTATTGGGCATATACCCAAGGAATGCTCAATCTTAACACAAGGACACATGCTTAATTATGTTCATATAAGCATTATTTGTAATAGCCAGAACCTGGAAACAATCTAGATGCCCCTCAACTGAAGAATGGATAAAGAAAATGTGGCACATATATACAATGGAGTACTACTCAGCAGTAAAAATCAATAATATCATGACATTTGCAGGCAAATGGATGGAACTAGAAAATATCATCTTGAGTGAGGTAACCCAGACTCAGAAGGACAAACAGTATGTACTCACTCATAAGTGGATACTAAATGGGAGAGAAGGGATGGCCAGACTGCAACCCACAACTCCAGAGAGGCCAGCTAACAGAAAAGATCCTAGGAGGGACACATGGACTAATCCCAGTCACATTTGCATTTGTAGTGTTAAGATCTAGAGAGGAAAAATAAAAGACAGTGGACCTGCCCCCAAAGAGAGTAGAGAAAGCAGGCTACAAGTTGTCTAAAGTCAAAATTAGTGAAGCCTTTGCAACATAATGAGTACTCACCTAGTCTTGTGCTAATGGCTGAGAATCAACACCATATGTCAAAATATGGATTGTCTATCATTTGGTGATATAATAAAAAAATCATCCTTTGAAGATGAATTGTCCAAAGTGAAAGTTAATTTTGTTTTTATTAATATATAGAGATTGTGCATGTTTGTGGGGTTCAGCATGATAGCTGAACATGGAAAGGTATACATGTATCTGTATACAGATGAATGTGACTTAATCCTGAAGAAGAGTGGGATCTTCATCAATAGCACTTACATGGAACTGGAGAGTCTGTCTTGTTTAGAATGTTAGTGGACTGATGGCCTATTCATTCAGTTTTAATAGTATGTCTGTAGGTACCATAGGATTATATCCATAGAAGACCATGCCATCTGTGCAGAAAGAAAAGATGAATTGTCCTTTTGCTCCCCACATCCTCTTATTCCTCCTCTATTTTGCACAAGCTAATACCTACAATGCAACTTTTTTTACAGTCATGAAAGTAGACATGTTTCTGACTTCTACAAGAAATCATTAACTATTTTATCATCAAGTGTAATACTAACAATGGGTATTTGTAAGTAGTTTCTCTTAGATTTAGGAAGTATGCTTATATTCCCACACTTTTGAAATTTCAATTTACTTTTTGTTTTTAAATTATAAATGAAGGATGAAAATTTCCATATTCTTTCTCAAACTCTTAAGTGATCTTCCTCCTCTGCCTCTCCTCCTCACACTTCTCCTCTTCCTGTTCCCTGGGTTGCTATTCCTCCTCTTCCTTCTCTTTTTATTTGGATGTTTATAGTTTGGAACACACAGGATGATTGCTTTCTTAATATATTATCTTTAGTTTCTCAGCTTATTGGGGTGTAACTGGAAGATACAAGTCACATATATTTATGATGTAAATTTTATAGTTTTGAAAATGGAGACATAGTAAAATGAATCAAGCCTATCCATTACCTCACATAACTCCCGCTCCCTTTCCTGTTTTTGTTTAATGTGTGATAAGAACACTAAAATCTATTTTCTTGGTAAAACTAACATCTAAAAATGTCTCACTATAGATCATCATGGAAATGTTGTCCCTTAAATGTTCAGAACTTACTTACCTTGCACAAATGATCCAGTGTGAACCTTAATCAAACTCTTTTCCTTCTGCCCACTCCTTACAGTCTGCATCCTGCTCTTGGTTTTTATGACTCTGTTTTAGAATCTCTATAGGGTGAGTGCAATCATTTAGTCTTCCATTTTCAACCATGTCAAAATGGTTAGGAGTTCCTTATTTACAGAGGCTGACTCATCTTGTGTTTCCTCCCTCCATCATAAGTCAGTGACCAGTGAACACTGACTCTGTTTTCTACATTAGCGCTAAGGAGAATAGGGTCTGCAGAGGTCAGAAAAGGATGCTCTGGACCCTGAAACTTGATTTATAGATCATCATGGAAGCAGTACTTTCATTCTGGGAGCCAAACCAAATTCAGGTAACATCAGGATGAGTTCTTAACCAATGAGCCATCTCTTCAGTTACTGATACCTTGTTTTTAGTTATAGAAAACAGAGCAAGAACAAAGCAATAAATTCTTCTAAGTCTTCGTTGTATTCCCCTGAAGAGAGCTTATGTTGTGCATCTTTTTTATATGTTTTATAGTGATATGTACACCTTTTTATTAGAAATTTTACTCAAGTACTTTGCCTGTTTTTAAACCATGTTTTTTTTAAAATCAAGCAGCATACATTTGATATACAGGCTGAGTGTAAACCTATTATCATATACATCATTTTTGTAAATTTTTTTCCAGTTTTCACTGATTATTTTCATCTCTGAAGATAGTTTCTCTTCTGTATTGAAGATTTCTGTTTGATATGAACCTTACTTTATTTTTCTCTTCATTGCCTACAATTTTCACTTTATATTGACAAAGTTGTTGCCAAGAATAAGGTTAAGGAGGTTTTATGCTATACATTTTTCTAATAACCTTGAAGTTTTACGCCTTATATCTGAACTTTTTATAGAATTTGAATTTGTTTCTAAACATGGTGATGAGATAATCCATTTTTTTCTACCAAAATTTTCTACCACCATTTATCAAAGAAAGTATTCTGTCTCCATTGTACTAGAAAACTCAAACACTAGAGGACTACAAATGCATGGATTTGTTTCTGTACTATGCTATTACTTGGACCCGTGTGTTTTTATACCAGTACTATTTTATTATTCCTTGGCTGATTTTAGCAATACTAAATCTGCTTTAAATTTCTGTATCACTCTTATTTGGGTAAATGTGATTTGCTGCTAAAACTTATACTAAGAATATTTACAGCTACATTCATATGGGATAATCTATAGTGCTAACAAGGCTTTTTTTGTCATTTTTTGCTCTAAGACAAAATTATTCTCACAGTAAAATAGAAAAGTGTCCATACTTGCCATGTTTTACAAAATTTTTGTGTGTATTTTTTATTTGATTTTTCCCCCTGTAAATGGAATTTGCCAGTGAATCTGTCTTTGAGTGGAGTAGTCCTTAACTGAAAGTTACCAGTTACAAATCAAGTTTTTTAAAAGGTAGATAACAGTGTCCAGCTCTGGTAGTGTATATACTAAAGATTATACTGAGAGTGAGGTTGACAGCACCCTTGTGCAGAGTAACATGCAAATTCATGACATCTACATTTTTCCCAAGACAAAAATTTAACTTCATAGCACACTACATACACTTTGCCATCATCTGTTTTATGGGCATTCCTGATCTATTAGTGAGATTTGTAGATTTCATCACTGGGATACAAATGAAAATCAATAAATATAATAAAGAAGACATATAGGGATAAGGAAAAAAATTTTATAACCTTCTTGATGGACAGATAAAAGGTCTTTCAGAAAGTCCAACTTCATTTCATGGTAAAGACCCTGAAGAAATGAAGGACAGAAGAAGCAACCCAAAACATATTAAAGTCTTCATACAACAAAATGCATAATCATTATATCCTAAATGAAGAAAAATTGAATGATTTTCTTCTAAAACCAGGAACAAAATAAATGTGCCCACTCATTAGTCAATACAGTCCTCAAGGAATTAGATGGAGCAACAATACAAGATAAAGAAATAAAAGATGTACAAATAGGAAGGAATCAAATCATCCCTGTGTGATGACGATATCCTGTACTTGAGACTCTTAAGGATCCACCAGAAAATTATTAGATCTGTTAAACACATTCACTGATGTAGAGGGATACAAAAATCCATACAAGCTATTAAGTATCTTTCCTATATTCCAACAATGAACCTACCGAAGAACTCAGAAAGAAATCTCACTTAATATACCACCAAAGCATCATAAAATACACAAGAATACACACAATTAAGGTTGGAAAACTCATCAGAATGAAAACTTTTAAGCACTGAAGAACGAACTGAAGAACAACTTCTCATTCTCATCTGTCATTGTTGGTCAGGATCTGGATTGGGTCTTTCTAAGTTCTTAGCAGTTCATGCAAACCATTGAAATAAACACACACTGATTTCCAGAGTACCAAGGAAATATTATTAAAAGCACAACAGTAGTAGGAGTAGAGAGGAATACACTGTGTATGTTGACAATGGGTCACTTGAGTGAAGGCACATATAGGCATCAGTTATTATTTATGAATTCCTTTTATGAGGTTCAAGAGAAAGAGGAATTTGCCTGTTAAGGGGCACAGTGGGGGTGGCTTTCTATTTTGATTGACATTAATTTATATAACTAGTTTTCAACTGTGCATATCTCTTCACATAATACAGCTGATTTTAGTTATCTACATTCCCAATTGTACACAAGCATAAGATGGTAAAGAGATGATTTTCCCTAAAAGTTTACTTTGAAGACAGAACTTGCCTTATAAATGCACACCAATCTATCTCAGGCTGGATTAGCTTTTCTACACTGTGTACTCAGATACAACAGGAGTATGATTGTATAAGACCTGTCTAAGTTAAATGGCTGTTAAGAGGAGAAAGAAACTTATCCCATTGTGCAGAAAGGAGTGTTTTCACAGCTTGATATACGTGGGGTTCTGGCTTGCTAGCAGTTTGCTGCGTACAGTATTTAGAGATGGGGTGTGTTCATAGTACTTGAAAATAAGGGTCTTGGGCTGCAAAATTAATTAACTTGCATATTTAATTAATTATTAATTAATAGTGCACAGCCTAAATCATGTGGAGTCCCAGATTATTAAGATTTTTCTCTATGCTTGCCTGCCTCACATTGATTGGCAGAATTATATCATGGAAAGTTTTATATTATCAAAATGTTCTGAAGAGTCCATGTGATCTGCAGCAGAATTACTATGTCACTCTTCACAGATAAAATCCTAAAATTCAGACAGAACTGCAAAACATATCAAATAGAAAAAGCAGTCTCATGTAAGAAAATCATCCCTGTAGTATCTCAATACCCGATCTCAAATTATACTACAGAGCCAAACAAACAAAACTGTAGCACTGACATGAAGCAGATACAAACATCAATGGAATAGAATCACTGATGCAGAAATAAATCCACAAAGCTACAGCCACTTGTCTTTTACAAAGATGTCAAAAACACGAACTGGAAAAAAAGACATTCAAAATTGTTCAAAGATCTCATCTTAACGTAAGATCTTTCTTTGAAATTGACATAGAAAACAGGAAAAAATGCTTAGTGGTACTAGCCCAGGCAAGAACTTTCTGAAATAGACTCTGATAGCACAGAAAATGATTCCAAAATTGGGGAAGGGGATTGCACAAAAAAGTGAACAAACTGCAGAAAGAAGATATAGCCTATAGAGTGAGGGGGAATCTTAGCCAACTATATATCTAACAAAAGCTATAAAGAACTCCCAAACCCAATACAAGAGAAAAAAATTCACCCAATCAGTAAATAGACTAATGAAACAAATAGACAGTTCTCAAAAGAATAATTACAGATGACCAAAACGTATTTGAAAATGTTTAGCATTCTGGGAAATGTTAATTAAAATTTTATCTCATCCAAGCCAGGGTGGTTCTGATCGAAAAACCAAATTATAACAAATCCTGACAAGGATGTTGGGAAAGTGAACTATGAGTGCTTATGGGAATAGAAATGGAGGCAGCCACTATGTAATTCAGCTTGGAGGTTCCTCAGAAAACTAAAAGTGTAACTGCTATATAATTCAGCTGTGCCATTCCTGGGTTTATACTAAAGAACTGTAAGAGTTCAGTGACCCATATAAACACTTGTGCATCCATGGCTACTGTGGTAGTCATCACAGTAGCCAAGATGTGTACCCACCCTGGTTATCTACCATGGGTTATCTACCAGCAGAGGAACAGATGAAGGAAACATGGCATATTTATGCCATGAAATTTTAAAAGAATAAATTACTTTTTTTTAGATATTATGTCCATGTGTCTGTGTGTGCATGCACACAAATGTGCACCTGCACATGAGCTATGTTGTACATGTGCAAGTGAGAGAACTAGCTGTGGTTCTGTTATTGAGGGAGTTTTCTTTTTCTTTTTTTTCATTTTGCCTAAGGTTTTGAATTTATTCATTCATGAATACTTGCATATATATGGTGATATTTTATTTGTACTGAAGTGTGATTTTATTTGTATATTAATAAAGTTGCCTGGAGATCAGAAGTCACAGCAAGTCATAAGCAGGAGTCAGGCAGTGGTAGCACACGCCCTTAATCCAATCACATGGCAGGCAGAGTCTCTGTGGTCAAGGACACATCCAAAACAAGGTGACCTGAGCCTTTAATCCCAGGACCAACCATAGAGACCTGGAGGTCTGTATAGACAGGCAGTGATGAGGATGGATATATATATATACTTTTGTTTTCTTTCAATCTCTATAAATCTCTGAGGGTTTTGCTTTCCTTAACCTTTATTTTGGAGATCTTTCATTTTCTCCTATTTCTTCTGTTGTCTACCCAAGGATCTTAACAACTGTAATTTATGATTAACCTATTCAGCTTTCTTTACCACTATGTTTTTAACATTTCATTGATATCCCTTTAGTATTTCCTTTCTTTGTAAACAAAAGGCTTAAAGGGCCTTGAAGTTTTCTATTTCTTGAGCTATCATGACTATTGATTATTGTTCTAAGTATTTTATGCAATTCTTTTTTAATTTTGCTTATGCATGAATGTGTGAATCTATGTGGAACGTTATGCACATGACTGAATGCACATGCCAAGAGTAGAAGGCATCAGATCCCTGGAGCTAAGGTTGCAAACTGCTGTGAACTGCTTGACATGGGTCCTGGGAATCAAACTTGGCTCTACTATAAGAGTAGTACATGTGTCTGATTGCTGAGTTCCTTACCAGCATCTCAGCACCACTATCAAGGCTCTCTCAAATTCTGATATTTTGAATTTGACTTTTGTTTCAAATATTTCCTTATTTTTATTTGTTTTCTCCTAAAATTCTTATTTTTGATTCCCAACATGTTTTATTTTGCTTCCAAACCTTGGAGGTAATCAAAGTATCTTTATTTTATTAAAGTCAATTTAATTCCTTAGTGGTCAGAGAAAACCATCTGTCTGACTGGGATTCCATGCTTGATTCTTCCTGCAAACAATCTTTGGAGTTCAGCTGCTGAAGAATCATCTGGGAAACTCCAGTCAACTGGCTGACCATGAAAATTTCATGTTGGGAACTCCCACAACCTCATCCAGTACCTAGAACTCTCTGTCTGTCTGTCTGTCTGTCTGTCTGTCTGTCTCTCTCTCTCTCTCTCTCTCTCTCTGTCTTTCTAAAATGCAATATTCTTCATATGCATGAACATACCACATGTACATCCACACATATATACTTATAGGCACAGTGTGCAAGAATGCATACATGCATATACAAACTCATACATACATACATACATACACACACACACACACACACACACACACACACACACACACAAACTCATACACATATGCAGCAATATCACTAGACAGAGCTCCAGGAGCCCAGGCAAAGAGAGAGAAGAGGGATTCTATGAGCAAGTACATCAGGATCATGATGGGGAAACATGCAGTGACAACCAAACCAAACTAGAGGGAACTCATGAAAGTTGGATCAATGGCTGTAGAGCCTACATGGGAATGGACTAGGCCCTTTGCATGGTGAGACAGTTGTGTAGCTTGATCTGCTTTGGAGGCCCCCTGGCAGTATGATCAGAATCCATCACTGGTGCATGAGTGGGCTTTATGGAGCCTACTACCAATGATGGGACACCTGTGCAGCCTTGAGGCAGGAGGAAGGGGCTTGGACTTTACTGAATGTGCCTCCACATGGGAGGCCTTGCCTTCTTGTGGGAGGGAGTGGGGGATGGGTTGGGAGGGGAGGCTTGTGGGGTGGGAGGAAGGAAGAGGGGAATCTTTAACTGGTGTGTAAAATGAATGAAAAAAATTTCTTAATAAAAAGAAATATGTGTAGATGTAACCAATCGTATTATTAAAATAAGAAACACAGAGCCAAGGTAAAAGAGAAAAGCCGAGAGGTCAGAGCTCAGAGATAAAATCTTACCTCCTGCAGTGCTCCTAGCTTCCCCGAGAGAGGGAGGTACTTCCTGTGTCCCTATTTAAATAATCTTTCTGTTCTGCCTTCTCATTGGTTGTAAACCCAACCACATGACTGCCTCATCACTGCCTGTAAGTACCGCCCTCCAGGTCTTAAAGGCGTATGTCTCCAATACTGGCTGTATCCCTGAACACACAGAAATCTACCTAGCTCTTCTAACCACCATGCTCTTACTATGGCTCTAATAGCTCTGACCCCAGGGCAACTTTATTTATTAACATAAAATTAAAATAACATTTCAGTACAAATAAAATATCACCACATTTCCCCTTTTCTATTTTAATAAAAAGAAAAAAGGCAAAAGGTTATAACTAACAAAAGAAAAACTATATACAAAAGTACAATAACTATATACAATATATACAAGTAACAAATACCTAAACGATGTCTAGTCCATTTGTATTTGACAAATCAGAGAAAATAATTCCCTTATCTATCCTATTTTAGTAAGTTCAAAATGTATCTGATTCACTTTCTATCCTAATTAATCTTCAACTATAACTAACTAATCTTCAACTCCCTCAGAGACCCAAGAAGGAAATAATATTAGCTAACAAAAATAAAAACAGGAAGTGCACAAAAGCAACTTCCAAAAATTTTGTGAGTTGACAGAAACAGTCAGCTGCCTGGACAGTCACCTGAGGTTTCTCCGCAGGTTGGGGCATCATCTTCAGCCTATAGGCTTATCGTATCTGACAGACTCATTTGTGAAGTAGATTGTACACAAGGTCAACAGTTCAACCTCACATTGGGTGAGAGCAGTCCATGTACCAGAAACACCTGAATTCCACTAGTGTCATGTCATGATTCAGGATTTTAAATTCTGGAAATTGTTGACAGTTTTTAAATTCAGCTGTCCATTCTTCTTGTCTGTGTATATATGGCTTCATCTAAGCATGCCCTTCTCCACATCCCTCTATTAAATGCCAGTCTACTATTGAGAGGCGTGAGCTTTCAGTTGCTGTTCCATTGCACAACAGAAGCCATCGGCCCACTGCCTGTTCAGCTGCCTTCGAAGAAAAGGACACTGTACCTTTTCCAGATTGTGAAGGCGACTTCAGGGATGGTGCCATATTGTCCTGGCCTCAGAAGATGCCTTTTGATAAAGCCATAACCACACTTGTTTGGCAGGAATTGGTAGTCCTTTGTTTCGTGTTCTGTCTGTCCATTTTTTCCTGTTGATACGAGGATACTTTGTTGTCCAGTGGCTAACTTTTGCCACAATGAAAATTAACTCCATATGCAGTTTCTTCAATGCCCATATTTTCTCTGAAGTAGATTGGTACTGCCAGGAGCCGACATGTCTCAAAAAAGAAAAATTTCTAAGTTATTAAAACATTTTAAATGCCATATTCTGTAGATCTCTGAAGGGTTTGAAGATGACCTGTCTAAAATACATCTGCTCAATTTTTAAAACATATCTAATATGACTACAATTTCTATTGTAATGTCTAACTACTAACTTTCATTTCTTTATATCCTAATAGTTGGTAATAATGTAAAGTATTTAAAACTAGTAACTATCTTTTTCTTTTCTTTTCTTTCTTTCTTTCTTTCTTTTTTTTTTTTTAAACAAGAACCTTAAATCTAATCTCCTTTGCTTAGCCTTTTTCCTAACCCTTGACAACAACTTGTAACCAACCCCCTAAACAATTGAAAATTATCCCAGACCCAAAACCCATTAAAAGAACCAAAAAACCACCCGCCCCACACCACTTCTTTGGCAATGTGGGTGTCATATTCTTAAAATTGCTTCCTGCTGGGTATGGGGGAAGTTATCTTTATCCTGAAAGAAAAATTTAGGTTAATTGTCAACTTCTAGGAAAGGTAACTATATCCTTCATTATTATCCAGTCTGTGTATAAAGCCAAAGTTCAGGGTTTATCTCAAGTCCTTATTCAAGTAGTCTTTGAGACTGGATCATCTCAGCTAGTCATCTCAAAATTGTTCTGAGCACCTTGTAGTTCAAAGCTGATCTGTAGATGATGTTTGTCAGCTTAGTGATATTATTATTGTCCACGTGGAATTGTTGTTGTTGTTGTTGTTGTGGGGCCCCATCTTCTTTCCGGAGACTTCAGTTGATGTTAGGCCTGGCCGTGATTTCCTGCAGAAAACTGATAAGAGACTCGAACACAAAGACATATATATGCAGCTAACTGAAGCCTTTTTTCTAGAATTAGTTAGTACTCTATATGACCATTCATATCTTAACAAAGTTTAAAATGTATATATATATTAATCTTGTAAATTTTGATATAAAATTTATACTTTAAGAAAAGTTTAAAGAATCAGAATAGAATCAAAGAGTTGAGATTAGTAATAGAATAGTCCCTTAATTAATTTGGCTTTTGTCCTGTCCCATAGCAGAAAATGGCTCTTTTATTCTGTCATGATACAGGGAGTTTGTATTTTCATTTTAACAACATGCTTGAGTTTAAAGAAGGAGAGAGCCATTCTCCAACTCCAAAGTCAGCTTTAAATTTTAATTGAACTGGGACTATTAGAAAACCAATAGTGTTAAATCTTTAGAGAAAAGCAGAAACAAACATTTAAGAAGACATAAAATTTTTTAGATAATATATACCCATATGCCATATATTCCAATATACTCTGTTTCCTGGGATAGATGATTTGTCCCTTTTCTTCAGTTGTCTCATTTGTCTTGTGTCCTTCAGATTCCTTAACCTTCATTCTCCTAAAAGACAAAAACAAAAACCTTCCCCCAAGACTAATTTTGGGGATGTTCCTTTTTGGCAAGTTATTATCTGATTAAATGAAAAGACATGTGTTACAGGTACAAGTTAGTTTAAATTGGATGTTCATGCTGGTTGATGAACTATCACCTCCTCTAATTAAGAGGTTTCTCTTGTTCAAATCGAACCTTTATCAATTTTGATGGTACCCACAGCTTATCTTCTCCTATAGAAACAAAAGCAAAACCTCGTCCCCAACGTAATACATACCCTGGCTTCCATTCTGAGGTCAGCACATCCTTAAAGTATATAGGCTGATTTAATTCTGTAGTTTTTTCTATTACCCAATGTCTCTCTGCAGCTGTTGTTCCTTTCTCATTGGCATTCAGAAAATTCAAAGTTAATAGAGCATTATGCAGTCTATTTCTGGGGGTTTTTGTTACTCCTTTCTGTTTATTTAGCATATCCTTTAGAGTTCTGTTTGACCTTTCTATAACTGCTTGACCTGTAGGATTATGTGGTATACCTGTAATATGCTTTATATTGTAATAAGCAAAAAACTGTTTCATTTTAACAGAGACATATGATGGAGCATTGTCAGTTTTGATTTGTGCAGGTATACCCATAATGGCCATAACTTCTAGCAAATGAGTGATTACAGAATCAGCTTTTTCAGAACTCAAAGCAGTTGCCCATTGAAATCCTGAATAAGTATCGATAGTGTGGTGTACATATTTCAATTTTCCAAATTCTGCAAAGTGAAACACATCCATCTGCCAAATTTCATTCCTCTGAGTTCCCTTTGGGTTACATCCTGCTGGTAATGGCGTTTGATTATAGAAAGAACAAGTAGGACATTTCTTTACTATTTCTTTGGCTTGTTGCCAGGTTATGGAAAAATCCTTTTTTAAACCTTTACTATTGACGTGATGTTTTTTATGAAAGTCTGAGGCCTCCAGCACATTTCCTATCAATAATTTATCAATCTCATCATTGCCTTGTGCTAGAGGGCCTGGCAGACCAGTATGAGATCGGATGTGAGTTATATATAAAGGATGACTCCTTTTCCTGATTGTATCTTGTAATTGAATAAATAGTGAAGTTAATTCTGAAGCATCAGGGATAAATTCTGCAGTCTCAATATGTAATACCACTCTTTCAGCATACTGAGAGTCAGTTACTATGTTGAGAGGTTCTGAAAAATCCATTAATACCAACAGAATAGCATACAATTCTGATTTTTGCACTGAATTATAAGGACTTTGTACCACTTTACTTAAATTTTCTGATTTGTAACCTGCCTTTCCTTGTTTGTTGGCATCTGTATAAAATGTACGAACTCCAGATATGGGTTTTTGCCGTACAATTCGAGGCAAGATCCAATCAGCTCTCTTTATAAAATCAATTCTGTTGCTTTTGGGATATTTGCTGTTAATTTCTCCCAAAAAATTACTGCAAGCTCTTTGCCAAGGTTCACTTTCTGTCCATAATTTTTCAATGTCCTCCTTAGTTAAAGGTACGACAATTTCTGCTGGGTCTATTCCTGCTAATTGACGAAGTCTCAATTTTCCTTTCCAAATCAAGTCAGAGATTTTTTCCCCATAAGTTTTTAATTTTTTATTTGGTTTATTTGGTAAAAATATCCATTCCAATATAATATCTTCCCTCTGCATTAATATTCCAGTAGGGGAATGCCTAGAGGGTAAAATAACCAAAATGCAATCCAGCTTTGGATCAATACGATCCACGTGCCCTTCATGTACTTTCTTTTCTACCAAGGCCAATTCTTTCTCAGCTTCAGGTGATAATTCTCTTGGACTATTTAAGTCCTTGTCACCTTCTAAGGTTTTGAACAAATTAGTCAGTTCATCATTTTTTACCCCAACAATAGTTCGTTCGTAGATGAGAAATATCTCCAAATAATCTTTGAAAGTCATTAAGAGTCTGTAGTCTATCTCTCCGAATTTGCACCTTTTGGGGTCTAATTTTTTGTAGCTCTATTTTATATCCTAAATAATTAATAGAATCTCCTCTTTGTATTTTTTCAGGAGCAATTTGTAATCCCCAGCAAGGCAAAATTTTCTTTACTTCTTCAAACATTCTTTCTAAAGTTTCTGTATTTGAGTCAGCTAGTAAAATATCATCCATATAATGATAAATTATAGATTTAGGAAATTTTTTACGTATCACTTCCAATGGCTGTTGTACAAAATATTGGCACAGAGTTGGGCTATTTAACATTCCCTGTGGGAGGACCCTCCATTGAAATCTTTTAACTGGTTGAGAATTATTATAAGTAGGCACTGTGAAAGCAAATCTTTCTTTGTCTTTTTCTTGTAAGGGTATTGAAAAGAAACAGTCTTTTAAATCAATAACTATGAGAGGCCATCCTTTTGGTAACAGAGTAGGCAAAGGAATTCCAGATTGTAGAGAGCCCATCGGCTGAATTACTTTGTTAATTGCTCTAAGGTCTGTTACCATTCTCCATTTACCAGATTTCTTTTTAATAACAAATACAGGAGAATTCCAAGGGCTGGTTGACTGTTCAATATGCTGAGCATTTAACTGTTCTTCTACCAGCTCTTCTAAAGCCTGGAGTTTCTCTGTTGTTAAAGGCCATTGCTGAACCCATACAGGCTTGTCTGTTAACCATTTTAAAGGTAGAGCTGTTGGTATTTTTGGAAGATTATCAGTTGTTGTGCCCTGTTCCTGTATAATATGGATGGCTGGTGACCACTCAAAATAATGCCTTCTAATATTTCTCTCAGAAACATGTGCTAGTTTATGATTTGTTTCTGAGATTGGAGGGATTTTAATCTGAGTATTCCATTGTTGCAACAAGTCTCGACCCCACAGGTTCATAGCTATGTTAGCGACATATGGTTTTAATTTTCCTCTCTGTCCTTCTGGACCTATACATTCCAGCCATCTTGCACTCTGTTTCACTCCAGATAATGTCCCAATTCCTAACAGTTGAACGTTTACCTCCTGAAGAGGCCAAGCTGGATGCCAAAATTCTGGTGCAATTATGGTAATGTCCGCACCTGTGTCTACCAGACCAGACAACAAAACACCATTTATTTTTATCGTTAATTTTGGTCTCTGTTCATTAATAGAAGTTTGCCAAAAAATTTTCTTTATGTTTTCTCCTGAATTTTCTATTCTCTCTTTTTCATCATCCTGACCAGCCTGATTTATTCCAATAGTCATTTGGTTATTTAATCGCTCAGAGCAGGGATTTCCTCTACAGCTGCAGGACAGGTTTGAACTGGTTTTGTTAGGGGGGCCTGCATGAGGCCCCTCCGGGAGTTTCCCGAAAACTGAGGCAAAGGATTACCCTGTCTGTCCTTTGTTGATCTACATTCGTTGGTCCAGTGTTTTCCCTTACCACACCTTCTGCATACTCCAGAAGGAAGGGGCATTCTGTTGCCATTGTTCCTTGAAGAAACATTGCTTCTAGGAATGACCTGTTTACAGTCCCTTTTAAAATGTCCTTGCTTTCCACACCCAAAACATCTAACACTCCTCAAACCTTTTGAAATTACTTCTCCTACCCACGTATCATGCTCATCAACCTCAACATTAATTGTTTCTCTAATCCAATCTTCCAAAGGTGCAGATCTTGCCCTTAACGGCCTGATTATTCTTTTGCATGCTGCATTCGCATTCTCAAATGCCAAAGCTTCAATTATTGCCTTACTAGCTTCTGATCCTGAGACCATTCTGTTTACTGCTGAAGCCAGTCTTTCTAAAAAATCTGTGAAAGATTCTTTAGGGCCTTGCATAACCTTTGTGAATGACTCATGTTTTTTTCCTGGTTCATCAACTCTGTCCCATGCATTCAAGGCTGCCATTCGACATAAAATTACGGTTTGAACATCATATAAACATTGTGTTTGTATTGAAGCATATTGGCCTTCTCCAATAAGCTGATCCTGACAAACTTGTATTCCTTTATCCCTCCATTGTGTTTCTACGTTTCTAGCTTCCTCCTTAAACCAAGTCAGAAATTGAATTCTCTGGCTGGGTTCCAGAACAGCTTGTGCAAGGTCCCGCCAGTCCTGTGGTATAATCCTATTATATGTTGACCAAGAGTTTAACATTTGCTTTACATATGGGGAATGCATGCCATAAGATACTATTGCCTCCTTAAACCTTTTAAAATCCATCAGTTCAATTGGAGCCCAGATATTTTGTGTAGCCATTTGATCAGGCATCTGCTGTACGGTTACAGGATAAATTAAGGATGACTGTGTGAAAACAGGCTTTCTTTCTGTAACCTTATGATCCAAACTTGAACCAACTTCACTGTTAAAATTAACAGGTTTTTCTAAAGCTGTTATCCTGGCACTTAAATCGACTATCTTTTTAAATAGTAAAATGAGAATAAGCATGGTGATTAACTGCATAATTCCCATAATACTAATCTTTTCATATAGTTGTTCCATTGTCAGACTGCCTAAAATTTCAAACAAAACCCAATTTTCTTCCAATGTACACAGGAAACCCATTTTTTTAAATGTGGAAAAAATTTGTCTTTTAAATAGTTTCCTTTATGACTTACCAAATCTGCGTAGAACAGTAGAAATCCGAGCGAATTTCAAAACAGCCACCTAGAGTCCTAGGTGTAAATCCAGAGAGAGAGAGAGAGAGAGAGAGAAACAGAGAGACAGAGAGAAAGCAAGAGAGAAAGCAAAAGCGAAAGCGAAAGCGAAAGTGAAAGTGAAAGTGAAAGTGAAAGCGAAGGGGTAGCCAGCTAAAGCTTAAAGCCAGCCACTTGTTCCCTCTGAGCCGAGTCAAGGCTTGGCTTTACAGCCAGGGGCCCTGTTTAGCAGGGCAGGCCTGAGCTGTTTGTAGCACTGGCTTTAAGCAAGCAGCTCACAGTCTGGCCTGAGCCCAAGCAGACCTGGGCTGGGGCTAGGGAGCCGGCTGCTCCGGCTAGGGAGCCGGCCCCAAGCAGTTTTTAATGGATTCTTGTCACGTTGGGCGCCAGATGTAGATGTAACCAATCGTATTATTAAAATAAGAAACACAGAGCCAAGGTAAAAGAGAAAAGCCGAGAGGTCAGAGCTCAGAGATAAAATCTTACCTCCTGCAGTGCTCCTAGCTTCCCCGAGAGAGGGAGGTACTTCCTGTGTCCCTATTTAAATAATCTTTCTGTTCTGCCTTCTCATTGGTTGTAAACCCAACCACATGACTGCCTCATCACTGCCTGTAAGTACCGCCCTCCAGGTCTTAAAGGCGTATGTCTCCAATACTGGCTGTATCCCTGAACACACAGAAATCTACCTAGCTCTTCTAACCACCATGCTCTTACTATGGCTCTAATAGCTCTGACCCCAGGGCAACTTTATTTATTAACATAAAATTAAAATAACATTTCAGTACAAATAAAATATCACCACAAATATGTATAAATATGTATACATATAAACTATATACTTCTTTTCCTATTGACTGTACTTCACTGGAAAACCTTAAGGAAATATAATATACCTATAACATCTAGATTACAGTGGTTCTCAACTTTCTTAAAGCTGCAACCCTTTAATAAAGTTTCTCAGGTTGTAGTGACTCCCAACCACAAAATTATTTTCATTGCTATTTCATAACTGTAAATTTGCTACTGCTATGAATAGCAATATAAATACTTTTGGAGACAGAAGTTTGCCAAAGAACCACTGGTCTAGAACATTGGCCAACTTAGAGAATGCCCATTTATAAGTTTCAATAGGATGCATATTATTATATTTTTGAGGGGATTGTTTTATAGTTACCAGTTCAGATAAAATAATGTGTAAGTAACATACCATAACCAAGGAGAATTTATTCATTGTAGTGGGTAGCCATTCCAGCTTGGATCTGGAAGTTCCAACCCCCATTGAGACTCTGGCAACTGTCATGCCTACGAGGCGGGACCAGGAGTGTGACAATAATGTCTGCTCTGACCAGATGAATCCAAACTTTCAGAAAGATCACATTCTTTCAGTAACATGTAGACAGTTTGAAGAATCACAAATCTACTTGTTTTTATTTGTAGATGACTCGCCTGTGTGCGAGTATGAAACTTCAGAGACTCTGTTAAAATCTGTTAGAAATTCCTCTGACTGCCAAGTAAATTTTGCAAGTCCACAGCATATGAACTGCCACAAAATTAATCACATTCATAACGAGTGTGTGGAAACAAGACTTTAAAATACAATACTGCCTTACAGTAACTTCAAAGTTAATGAAACCAATGTACAATTTAAAAACATGTAAAAGATCTGTATATTTATCAAATTACATGATGTTGGAGAAAGAAATCAAAGACAGAAGTAAATGGAGAGTTGTGTGTTTTTCATGAGAAGGCTCAGTATGGCAGATGCTTGATTCCCCCTACCCCACCCCAGTTATCTCCAAGTTCAAGTTCAAAATAATTCATATCACAGTTCAACAAGGGTTTTCATAGATGTGGTCAAAATTGTTCTAAATTATTTATAAGAGGAAAATGGAACTACAAAAATTGAACTCAACAAAGATGCCTGAAGTAGAAGACCTCTCTGGCCACATCAAAGCTCTCTTCAAACATGCAGCATAGCGATGTTGTTAAGAAAAGTTCAGTGGTAGAAATTGTAAGACACACAGACCCTCATAAACACAGAAAATCATTTCTTGAAACAGAAGCAAAACTATTTGGTGGGGAGAAAAAGACTATCAATAAATAGTGAGGTAACACTTAGGTATTAATGAGCCCCCAAATAAGATGCACTTGGATATATGACACCCAACTTAAAGGGCTGGGGCTTGGTCTCAGTAGGCAGCATGTTTGCCTCCCATGCAGAGTACCCTGGATTCCTTCCCAGTACTACATATTAACAAGCATTGTCACATATACTTCTAATTCCAGCACTCAGGAATATATAACTATAATCCATAAAAGATAAAAAGACAAATGAGATTGGTCGCAACAAAAAGCAATGTATGCATGACACTATATAACATCTCAATAATGAGTACATATTTTGTTTTCAGATATCTGTGAAATATAGATTTATTTTAGATTTTTGATGATCGTGAGAACCTGCCTTATCTATGTATGCCTGCTGCTAGTATAAAGTGGTGCATCCAAATCTGAAAGATTCTGGCAATTCCTTGTCAATTCATTCACCACAGAGTGCAGGTTGGAGCATCCTCTCAAGCATGCATCCCAGAAAGAAAAAAACTTACATTTGCATGAAACCATATGTACATGTGAACTTCTAGTATTATTTTCAGTAGCTTACTACTCAAAATAGACAATGTGTTGTTCACAGAGTCAAGAAATAATCAAATTTCGGTGTCAAGATTTGTGGAGGATCTATGCAGCAATTAAAAGTAACCAATTGTATTCATGAAACAATGTCCATGAATCTCCAGAAAATAACTCTAAAAGAAAGAACCATGCGTAGCCATAAATGAATAGATACTGTACAACTTTAATATTTAAAAAATGTTAAAAAGAAAGATAGATCATTTTTCACAAGGGTTTTGGTACAGGCAGAAGAAAGGAGATGATTGAGATAAAGGCTGGTGATGATTCACTTAACATCATGGTGACAGTAGACACAAAAACTCAAATGTGATAAAGCATTCATTATATATATGGGAGATAAATGAAATATATACACATATATCAGGAAATAATTACAACTAAGACTACGGACACATGAACATGACAATCAGAACCATTAATGTCACACGATTTGATATTATAGTACAATGTTGTGAAATGTCAGCATTGAACTTAACTTGGAATGTCCACATGGAATTGTTTTGTTTCTTCAAACCTGATATCACTAAGCAGTATCTCAATACAAGCTTCAATAAATAAAGAGGAGTGCAGCTAATATTGAATGCTTAATTAATTTTCTCAAGGCAATCTTATTACACAAAGCCAATAAGCCTGCTTCCAGATGTTGCAGTTCTGAGCCTTGCATTACTCTGTCTCTCTTGTGCTGTTAAAGAGAATGTCAAAAAATTCATCTGAGAACTATGGAGAACCAAAGGCATCAAAGAAATTAGGGCCTCATATAAATAAGTTTTAATCTGTACTCCACTGGTTTCCTAATTAAAGAACACAAGGTTTCCTGGTTTTGCATTTCCAAATGATTCATTTGTACCCAACTGAAAATTTTACATGTTGCAACTGTGTATAAGATAAAATACTGGAATATGTGCTTGAATTTTTGAAAGACCAAAAGAGAGAGGGAAACTTCAAAGTAGATTATGAGTTGCCACCAATGAATTTAAATTTCAATCATGTGGTCCTTAAATGCTACTTTCCATGAGAATTGAATTTCAACATCAAGAAGGTCTTTAGTTGCTTGATAGGGCTTTGAACTATATATATTTTCCCTCTACAGTGGTCTAGAAGCATCTAAAAGTTTTAACTGTGCTATATGTATTAATTACTTTTCTGTTGCTGTGGTAAAACATCATGACCAAAGCAACTTGTGGAACAAAGAGTTTATTTTGTTGTGGGGTCCAGAGGGCCAGAGCCCGTCAGCACAGGGATGCAGGCAGCAGGTATTGTAGTGGAAGTAGAAAGCTGAAAGACTGAACTTTCTCCACCAGCATGTAGCAGAAATCAAACTGGAAAAGGGCAGAGGTTTTAAATGTGAATCAGGCCTCCTAAACCTCCTGAAAACAACATCACCCACTGGGCACCAAGTCTTCAAATGTCTGATCCTATGAGGGATATTTGTCATTCAAAAAAAACCACAATGTCTATGATACAAATTTATAAGCAGAGTTTACTTTTTTCTTTTCTTTTCTTTTCTTTTCTTTTTTCCTGGTTTTTCAAGACAGGGTTTCTCTGTGTAGTTTTGGTTCCTGTCCTGGATCTCACTCTATAGACCAGGCTGACCTCAAACTCACAGAGATCCGCCTGCCTCTGCCTCTCGAGTGCTGGGATTAGAGGCGTTCACCACCACCACCCAGCTCAGAGTTCACTTTTTAAAAAGCCACTTTTTAAACACCAATTTTTATTATTTTGGAATGTGTTGTATTTGTCATTGAATATCACTTTATAAACACCAATTCTTGATTTTCAATCAATTTCAAAACCTTCTCGATTCTTTCAATGGCAGGGACCATTGAAACAATTTTGAAAATTTAGATTTTCAAATATCCTGAACTGAATTGCCTACCATTTCACGTATGGAAATCTATCACAGTCCAAAGCACAATAAATATTACATATTCATACTAATTTATGTAATCTGAGACACATGATTGAAGTTTTATTTTGAGTCTATACATATTTTTGCTTTTATATTAAAGCATATAACCCCGTAGCCATTCTTCAGGGTTAGAACTCTATGCATAGAAGTTAACGAGCAATATAAAAATAATTACGGTATATGATAGTAAGAGCACCATACTATGTTTAATAGGGCTATACTTAGGTAATACCAATAATAACTTTAAAATTA